>NC_071467.1:69128611-69428611 GCF_028500815.1 Rissa tridactyla | reverse complement strand
GCAAGGCAAAAGCGCCAAATATCTTCAGGCAGAGCGGGTACATGAATCCAGCAGGGATCATTCCTTCAGGCGCAGCGCTGTGCTAATGTGATTGCACGTCTTCCTGCTGGAGCTAGTCCACATCTAGCTGATCTGAAGTGATATGAAACAACTGTCTGCATCTGGCTTCCCAGCTCCCTCCCTCGGAATGTGCCTGCCTTTGTGATCCCAGGCTCAGGACTCTCATCTGACAAACGCAAGGGGCAAGGAGTACCACTGGTTCGACTTCCATCAACTTCCTCACGCAAAAAGAAACTTTCAGTCAAAAAAAAAAAAACCAAACACCTGTAAAAGTTCAAGTGAAGAGATGCTCACAAACTGATACACTTTGAAGCTACCAGAAAGTTGTAGATAATTCGTTTTATGAAAAATAGGATTTTTTAAACAAATCTGATAAGGATTCTTTAGAAAAATTCAGGTCTGTCTGCTAAGGTTTGATTGTATTGTGCCTACACATGTGGTTTGACGTGTATCAGTAGGCAAGGACAGCAGGTAAGGCAAAACAACACAACACCAGCCGACATCCAGCACACACGTAGTGGTGAACCGATGGTGAAGCATGTTCCACAGCCTCTTCATTGCTACTGGTATGTGGTTCAGTTAAAGCAGCAAGGACTACTGGCGCTACAAAAATGCAATCATGCTGAGTAGCATATGAGAGGGGGAAAATGAAATATTAGCAATATACCATATTAATGGAGAAATTAATAAATTGCATATAAACAAGTTCAAATGGGCACTTGACATCTAACTAATCTATTTTTAGTAGTTTGCCCAAAGCATTTTGATATTATCATCAAAGGTCTGAAAGGAAGCTAAAATAGGAGGGTAGCACAAAAGAAATGGACTTGAGTAAGTTATAAAGACTGGTCAGTTATGCAACCCATTGCACTTCAGGAATGTAATAGCTATTTGCTCTTGAAACAAAATGATTTGGTTCAATAATAACCAGATGAGTATGAACCGTCCTTCTTCCAGGATACATGATCATTTAAATATTCTTTTATGCCCTGGCCTCTTAGTTTTCCACCATCACCCATTACTTCCCATATTTGCTGTTTGAAAGAAGATCCTTGCCCCTGTTTTCTAAACTGTGCTTAAGTTGGAGGAAAAAAGAAAGAAAAAACATACATATTTTATGGGGGATTTTTCACATACTACAAACACTTACAAAAGGGTATCTCCTAGACTCCTGCCCAAAACGGTATGTCAGAAGTACAAAACAGATCTGCATCTGAAAATAAAAAAAAAAACAACAAAATAAATAAAAAACCCACAACAACAACAAAAGAAATAACCAAACAATTTTAACAGTTTTGCCTATCTTCCTTGGTCTCACCTCTAACCTTTCATTTCTGCATAAGATATGAATAGCCACCAGAGAAACCAATCATGCTTCTTTTTCCAATGTGGTATCCCCTCTGGCTATATAACATATCTCTGGCCTAATAAAGGGAGAAGTATTTCTGCCTTCAGTATACCCGAGTCAGACTTCAATTTTTTTAATATTTAGCTGCTCAAAAATAGCGTTTTTTATCAATCTGTATATGGCACTATTACTGCTATATCAAATAAAGTTACTTAGCAAGACAGCGATCATAGCTTGAAATAGTTTGGCTTTCTGCCGTCTGCTGGACCCCTATTTGTTGTCTAAGAAAATAAATAAAAATGTCTATTTTCTGCTCTTTGTGTCTTCCTTGACAAAAAAAAATTCCTTTCAATACCCTTCCTGTTCAATTCTTGCCATTCGGCTGGACTGGCACGACGTCTTCCTCCTGCAATGTGTTTTAGCTGATTTGCAGTTACCAAGAAGCACTTCTTCAATTCTAAAGTGAGCTTCACAAAAAGGTCCCTCTGGAAACTGACAGTGCCCTGCAGGGCTCTTGCCCCAGGCGGCTGAGAAAGCACATGAAGTTACCGTAAAGGCTTCTGTTTGAAGAATTCTTCTTTCCCCACCTTCAGCCAGGTTCTCTCTCCAAGTAAATTGCATTTTAGACTGGCAGATATCTTGCCTGTCTTTCTCTCCCTTTCTTTTTTGTTTACATTTTCAGTGAACTGATGCATCTCCAAACATGCCCATTACATTAGTCAGTGCAGGAAATTGCTCTAGTTGTGGTCTCTCTCATTTCTCTATTCAGGTGCTGCAGTGTGAATTTGTCTTAATTTCCAGCTCGTTACAGCGCAACGCCTGTTTTAGGGTGTTGGGTGTGTTGGGTTTTTCTTAAAGCAGAGAAGAAGAAAAGATATAGCAGGTATCTTTCACTAACACAGACTGTTCTTGTCCCCCTTCTTTCACTACTTTTACAACACTGTGAATGAAGTAAGCATGAGGGTTAGGAAGCAAACTGCACGAGGAAAACCCACACAGAATTAAGTTGACAGCCTGAAGACGTGCACATGAACTCACTGTTCATGACTGCACACACGTGCTGGAGCTATGAGTTCGCTCATAGTTCGTGTCTCTGCAATGCAATGTAAACGGGAGTTAGCTCCGCAGATAGTATTTCTCTTCTCGCACTCATCAGTGTGTGTCTCCCTAACATCAGCTGCCCATAAAGCAGGCTCTGTGCTGGTCTAATTGAGTCTTCAGTCTTCCTGTACCTCCTTCTCTTCACGTTAACAGTGAGAACAGCGAGTAAAATGAGGACAAATATCAGGCTCACTCCACAAGCAGCTGAGACACGCAAGCTTATAGCAAGCCAGCTTTCCAGCGGCTCAGCCTCTTCTTTTGAACACAGAATAAGTGCAAACCTCACACCTGAGCTACCACACCCATCTGTCTGGTGTCAGTGAGTGATAGCGTCCTTTGGGGCATGGGCTTCTGAGCAGCCGGTGTCTGGAAGGAAATGAACAGATGAAGACACTAGGACAGCAACACCTTGTCAGACCAAAGATCCCTGTAATCCTTTCTCTGACAATACCTGTCAAGAAGACGCCTCTGGAACAGTTAGGAAACAGGACAAACTCGTGCTGATGTTTCTGCTGGATCTGTCATCCCGCAGTGGCAACTCAAACTTTCAACCAGAAATAGCATTTTCACGTTTATAATTTTTTTCTTCCATCAGTTTGTCCAATCACTTTTTATCTCAGGTAGATTTCTAACATTCAAAACATCCTGTTGGCAGAGGATTCCACAACTAACCACACATTATAAGAAAAACTGCCTTCCTCGTTTGGGACCTGCCAATGACTTTTTTCATTGGATGACTTTAAAGTTATTGAAGCAAAAGAAACAGTGCTAACTATTCTCCTCACCTTCCCATTGTGAATATATAGACCTGTGTCACATCCCTCCTGTGACATCTCCTTTACAAAAAATCCCAGTCATATGAGATACTTCCGTGGGAGTTATTCCATACCTCTGATCATCCCTGCTGTCCTTTGACTTTCCCAGATCCTGTGCTCCTTTCAAAGTTGGGATACCAGTTCTACATCCAATATTAATGATGGATATGGGGGAATTTATGCAGCACAACAGTAATATCTTCTGTTTTGAGCTCCGTCATCATACTTCATAATACTTTATTTGCTTTTTTTAACTAGTGTTGAGCATAGTTTTCATGGAACAAAAAAGTTAGGAGCATCCCCTGATAGATATCGCTTCAAATTTATCTACCCCGAGTTTCATTTGATCTGTCACTCACTCATTGTCATTATGTCCTTGTGCAGTACTTTGCAGGTGTCTGTCATTTTTGTAACCTTGATTAACTTAGTAACACCTGTGAGTTTTTTCACCTGGCTGCTCACTTTGTTCTTAATCGTTCCTTAGTATGGTGAACAGCACATATGTGACATAGGCCCATGCAGGACTTCCACTGTGAAAATGTATTTCTACACGATTTTTCTCATGCCATTTTTTTTTATCAAGTTCAAGAGCTTTCAGAGAAGACACTCCAAACAAATGTTTTTGGCTACATCAACTGATCTTCCTTATTCACATATTTGTTGACTTCTTCAAAGAAGTCATGGCTTTTTAGTTGATTAGAATTCTTTTAACAACAACTTGAAGATTCTTTCCTGATATATTATCGTTCCTATTATATTGATCTCTAATACATAATATTTATCCATGTTTTATCTAATTCTATCCTTTAAGGTAGTTTCTACCAGTTTTCTGGGTACATACATACCTTACAGGTTTATATTAGTCCCTGAATGCTCTCCTAAAAAACTGCATCAGGTCCGTGTTACAAGGGAAGTTATATGCTGTAGTTAATGTTTCAGCTATTGCATCCAACGGAACCTATAGAATCTGAGAGGCAGGTGAACATGAACTGGTTTTGACAATTTTTAGAGTGTCTTGATTTATTCCTCAGCTCCTTCTACTTATATCTTTATTCTGAGACAGAACCTGTGAGTTGCACCCAAAAATAGGAATTATTCTATTTGAATGTCCCAAAACTTTAGTTATGAAAAATCCTTTTTAGAAAATATTTATTTTTTTTAATATAAAATTATCCTCTCTGAGCTCCCTTCAGACCTCCTGGCAGGCTTCCTCATCCTGATATATTTGAAAAATGTTTAGTACCTTTTATGCCTTTTGTGAATTGATTCTCAGACTCTTTCTTGCCCTTTTTTTAATATGTTCAAATCAATAGTTATCCTAATGTTCTTTTTTGTTTTCTTCCTCTGGATAAGACGTCAAGCTTTGGCTCTGCTGCACTGAGGATGTACAGCAGCCTGTGCAAACACAGAGAGAAGTAAATGCTTGGATACTCATAGTGGGTGCAAACTAAGAGATGAGAACTGTGTGGATTTTTTGACGTGTCTTTTGAGAGTAGTGGCTTAAATGTGAAAAACACCAGTGAACATGTGTGGCATGAAATCTCACTGTAATTCATATGTCTGAAAAGTGGAAGCATATATAAGAAATACTATAGTATATAAGATATAATATAGTATGAGCAGAGAATAGCATTATTCGAACTGCCAAATTTAAGCCAACTGACATTTGTTGGCTCTACTTACACAGCCTCTTGTCTCACCAAACATATAAGTTAAGCTGTGCTGACAGGTATACAATCATATACCAACAGATTTCAGCCACTGCTGAAATAGGCTGCACCTTGTGGTCATAGGTTTCTTGCTTTCCAGCCAATATTCATGCTCAAAACAAGTAAAGGCTCCACAGTTTCTCCATAATACTTTAAAGCGCCGCGGTATCAAAAGGTAAATCCAATTCCTTCTAAAATACCAAGTTCCTGGGAGCGTTCAGGGTGCCAGGCAGGAACCATGAACCTCGGTGGACACGAGTGGCTTATTTTTAAAAAATATTTTTAAGAAAATTCTAAAAAAAATTTAGAATTCAGTGATTTCAGAGATGGTCGTATCTCAGGAACTCCTTAGCTAAAGTAAGCTGGGTCTTAGCCTAGCAAAGCAATTTTACAGAGCAAACTCATGGGTTATCTGAACTTCACTTAAAAAAAAAAAAAAAAAAAAACACAATGGATAAAAAAACCAAAACAAACAAACAAACAAAAAACCCAGAAATTTAAATACAAAAAATATTTTTGTAGTCCCTAGATACACAAACAAACATGGGAACATAGACTTTCCTGCATCACAATTAGCAAAGAGAAAAATCATTTTTGTATTCTGTACAAAGAGTAGTTTGCTTCCACCATCTGTCCAGCTGAGCTATTGAGCAAAACCTGAAGTGAATGAGGGTGTTTCGCATTAAAACATTCTTTGCCTTCTTGAGACTCAGCGCTATACAAGGAACACATTTTAAGTTCCCAGGAAAATTGTTTCTTACAACCAATGCTCAGATTTACTACGCATAATTAAGTCCATATTCAAGTGTGTAAAAATAATCAAAATAAATGCTCATATGGTCTTTAATTCTGTAAAAATCAGTTTGGTTAACTGTTCTGCTCCATACAGAATAACACATTGAAATAACAAGTGCACCACTCAGTGAAATGCTTTACAGAGAACAAAATATAGGTACTTTTTTTCATCGGAGAACTGCCATAATCATATGACAGTTATACTATAAGTTATGGGTAAGGAGACAGGACAGTGCATTAGATTAATACTTTGCCTTTTTAATCTATTAATCTACCACCTTTGGGATGCGATTTTAAATCCACTGCGGAGCAAAGTGACTGAAAATCATTCTATCCTGTCAGCTTTAAAAGATCACAAGTGAAACGTGTTAAGAAGGTCTCAACCCAGTTGATACTGAACAGGAGCAGTCATCTCGGAAGATACCCAGCATTGGTCCTCTCTCAGCATTCTCACCAAAACACATAGCTTTATTACAGCAAGGGGTATTTCATACTAGCCTGGTGATAAAATGATTGAAATACATGCTAAAACAGCCTAGAATGAGGGCATGACAAGTTCACTGTCAAAGAATATTGTATGTCAGCGAGTCCTGTATAAAAAGTTGGGAAAAGGTTTTCTCTACTGATGCTGGTATGAAAAAGCTGGAAGGATACAGTGTAAAAGCAATGCATTTGATGATTGGTTTTTAACTTTCTAGAACGGATAGGAAAATGCCAAAATCACCTGAAAAGCAGAAAGAAACTAGGTAAACCATTCTGCAGCACTAACGTGCTACTTTAAATTATAACGGCAAATCCTCTAGCTGTTTTTTGATAACTGCAGTAAGTTTGTTTTAAAAGCTTTTTTTCAAAGATGCAAAATATTCCAGCAAATGCTGTGGTTTCTCTTCTCTCGCTAATAAATGTGAGTAAAGACAAATAACAGCTTTCGTACTTTTCCTGCTGGCGAATTCCTAATTAAATAGTTTATTAGTAGATTATCTAACCTTCATTTAATGAGGCCCTCCAGATGTTGTATCTTAAGTGAAGCAAAAAGCAAAACAGCTGAATGCTAAGCACAACATAATTGGTTACGGTCAGCTTGGAAAAGACTGCATTCTCATGTTACCATTACTGTAATAACATATGATTTTCTCTAGAAATTGTCAATGAGTGATGACCTACAGAAAATCCTTTAACTATCTCCAGTTATAATTTTAAATATACTTGGCTGTACTTGCGTCATTTCTATTTAACATTAGTCTTCTCCCCACTACTTGTGTGCAGCTGTTTCTAACACTTAGAGATCCCAGCTTGCACTTTTCTGCTCTCTTTATAACACTTCCATTTTTTATGATGAAGTTTCTTCTATTTGTTACTCCTAAGAAACTGTCCAGAACAGATTCATATTTCCTTTCTTTAAGAGCTAGACAGAAATATCGTCTCAAATCATTCTATTCAGGATTTCTCATGGGACAATAATTGATCAGAAATAAGACATTTAAGATTGAAGTAGAGCAAATAGAATTTTCATACCGGGTAGGAAAAAGCCTATGATTACAATTGACTATCGAAAAGTCTAAATTTAAGCCACTGCCTGCATAAGCATGATGAGAAGCATTTGAAAACCACAATTTTTAATTTTTTTTTAAGTAATCATATTGAATCTTATGGGTAAAGTATCAGGTTTTTTTCTGGAGAAATATGGAGATGATTCATTTATCTTTTCAGTGCTTACTAGCCTTTTAAAATCAGTCATGTAACAGTTCTTTGAAGAATTCAATGACAGAATGTAGAAAAAAGAAGATAAAGATATTTTCCATGAAGGTCCAAAAGATTTTCAAATAAACTATGTAATCATGGGATAAAAGGAATTATAACATGGATAAATACTGTACTACTGTGCTGGAAACAGAGGGCAGGAAGAGTTGGTTGATTCTTATGACGGAAGAAGGCTTTTCAATGGAGTGATCTGCCCTAGGGTTCATGTCCTTGGAAGAAGGGTAACCAGGTGACAAATTTTCTGATGACACTATTAAGGATATAGCAAAACAAGGGCCAACTCTTAGGAACATCAGAGGCAACTCATGTGATGTCTTAGCAATAAAACAACAGATGAAATTTTGTTTTTATAAACCTATGGTAAAATAAGTCCTACTTTTCCATATAAAGGGATGGTCTCTGAGCTGTCAATTAAGTAAGAGATCTTGGAGTTATGATGGAAAATTCCATGAAAACATCAGCACTCTGGCAGTCAAAAAGGCAAATCAACCATTAGGAATTAAAAGGAAAAAAAAGTATGTTATTATGTCACTCAGTAAACAGATGACTGACCCACACCTTACATGCCACAGGTTCTTGTACCGCCATGTCCAGGAGGAGATTGCTGAATTGGGAAAGGTTCAGAGGAGGGCAAGAACAACCAAGAGTATGGACCAATAAGGAAGCACTTCAGTTACTTCAATTCAGAAAATAAACATTTATAGTGCTGGATGATAAAATCATCTTTAGGATGGAAATGACGGGCAGGGGCAGCCAGTTCACTGTCACTTCCATTATAACTGAGGCACTAAATATTGCTAGAAAGAGGAAGTTTGAAAGGAAAGAAAAGAAGGTAATCTTTCCTAAAGCAACATCGTTAGGGTGGGATGCCCTGTAGTAAAAAAGTGAAATACTGAAAGCTTATATATGTTCATCAGGAATCTACGCAAGCCCCTGTTAGAGAAACATAACAAAGCTATTAAATACACAGGAATCACAGCTGGGTGAGGAACTTTCAGATCACTGGATGGTGGTGAAACACTCTTTCCTTTTCTTTTAGAAAAGAATCCTTTCTTTTATGAGAACACAAAATAATAAAGCAAACTCCTTTGACAGAAGTTTTCCTCTTTCATTTCTATAATTCTGTATTTTTCTCTTTTTCTTTCAAATTTCATGAAGATACAGATAAAATTGTATATTTTCATTATATCTTTGCCTGTCAGAAATTGTTCTGATCTTGAAAAAAGTCTAGAAAGTTCCACAATGAAAGGGGGGGGGGGGGGGAGTAGACATTTGAATATTTCTTTTCAATATTTCCTTGCTTTTCATTTTTTATATTTATTATCAAAAAAGGAGAGTAATGAAGGAGAAATAAAAATTTGGATTTTCAGCAGTAAAATTTTCCAAAGAAACACGACAAAAATTAAAATTCTAAATAAAGTAAGAACACGTTAATTTCAGATTTCCCATTAAAATGTTCCTGTGCAATAATAGTAATGTTTTCTCATAAAAACTATTTCTAAATGAAGATTAATTTTCTAGCAGGGTATGCTTGCATTTGATAAGTTAATATTTGAATAAAAATCCTGGCAAAATTTATCATTTTGCCATCTTTTTGTACGGTTTTTACATGCAGTTTATACATTTTTACCTTTTTTTTTGTACTTATTTTTCAAAAAGTCTATTGCATCCTCTTTTATCATTAAGGTTTATATAGCCTTATGCACACATATTCTGCAAATAAACATATTTTGCAAATATCATAATAAATTGATAATGACATTTAAAATAATTCTATTTTTGCTACATCATTTGTGAAACATCCAAAAAAAGGCAATCCTGCAGTCACTTAAAACTGACACCTTGCACAAATGCTAGTGAGGGTCTTTTGGGCCATGGGCTCATAAGGGGGGAACAATGAGGGAAATAGTTTGATGCCTACATCGTTTTCCAATAACTGTGCTCAAAATGTAAGCGAGCAGACTGGAAAGGAAAAACTTCAACTCATTCTGACCTTTTGCATTATGGAGTTGCATTTATTTGTTTGACCATCAGCCCTGTTGAACACACGCTAAACTGAAAATGCCTGGTTTTCAATCAGGTATTTATTTCTTCTGAGAAAAGTAGTAAACAGCATGTTTTATTCTTATATAATGAGGATGACATGTTTATCTGAGTACTGTAAAACCTTCTTTTAACATCTAAGACCTGACCATCTCACATTATCATCAGATAGTTTAATGTAAATAAGACCAAATAGAGAGTAAAGACTGAATAAAGACTCAGAACAGTTCTCCATGGCAAAGGGCACCTGCACATTGCCACTTTCCCTAAGAGTGAACCATCTGCAAGGAGATCATCATGAGTGACTGGTTTTCTATCTGGCACTTTTCAGTGAACAGTCATATTGATGTATTTGATCTATGAGTTGTGCTGAGATTGACTATTTGATGGAATACTCATAGCAACCATTTTTCTGTTTGTTATTAAAGGTTAGTGACAGGTCATCCACACCACATGGTCTTGTTTCTGTACCCTAATTGGATCATCGAATCTTGCCAGTTTCTTTCTACCTTCATCAAAATCAAATTGTGTTTTAGTTCTTTAATAAATTAATCCTGATTGCACTTCTCTAATCATAATGAATAATTACAGGAATAAAATTTAGCTCAAAGAGTTGTTTATGCAGCATGAATATATAAGATGTATCAAATTCAAACTGCCATTTGAAATTTTTGAAAAATATTTGTGAATATTTTTCTTAAATTGTCAGTAAATACCAGCATGGATGATTGATATCAATAAATAATAGACATCTGAACAATGAGGATGGTATTTGGGAGTTAGTATGCGGAAAACATTTAAACAAGATTTTACAAAACTGATCTTGCAACAATCATAGAATTGTAGAATTTAGGTTGGAAAAGTCCTTTAGGATCGTTGAGTTCAACTGCAAATGTAAAGCTGCCAAGTCCACCACTACACCATGTCCTTAAGTACCACATCTACACGTCCTTTTAATACCTCCAGGGATGGTGACTCTACCACTTCCCTGGGCAGACTATTCCAATGCTTGCCAACCCTTTCGGTGAAGAAACATTTACTAATATCCAATTCAAACCTCCTCTGATGCAACTTGAAGCCGTTTCTTCTTGTCCTATCACCTGTTGCTTGGGAGAAGAAACCGACCCCCACCCCACAATAACCTCCTTTCAGGTAGTTGTAGAAAGCAATAAGGTCTCCCCTCAGCCTCTTTTTCTTCAGACTATGAAGGAATGTACTTAAGCTCCAGGACTCTTGGGAAGTAGATCATTCAGAGTAGGTGTTCTTAAAGGAAATGTGTGAACTAAGGTGAAATTATTTATAATTCAGACTAACTATGGTTGAAGTCTGAATCCACAACAATCTGCAACGTGTGTTTGAAAAGTACATAGTAAAACTCAATGGATATCAAGGCGGTTACTGGGTCTCGGCCAGCAGCTTAGAAACATGTTCTCCAGATAAGCGCAAGTATCCCAGGACAAAGATCCTTTACAAAACCAGTGCTCAACTTGTGACCGGTTGTTTTTTCTCTAAGGATAATCACTTAGAGCTGTTAGGAGGTTCAGATACAGCTGTCTGGACTTCTTTGAAATCAAATAGTCTTCGAAAAATTTCTGCCTCTGTATCAGAGTTTGCAGAAATACATCATGTTTTCCTCATTTGACATTGCTATGAGTTATTTGAGAGAAGAGCTTGGTGAAATATGAAAAGGCAACAGCAAATTCCCATGCTAGGTGTCAGCAGCATAAATTAGATCTATTTGTACTTCTGCAACTTAGTTAGTTATGCCAATTTAAATGGCACGCTTCTATTCTAAAGTATACATTAATGAACTGCTCCAAGGAGTAAGCATATCAGAAATCCTTACTCGGTACACAAATGCAGTAATGACCAACACTGAGCTATAGTCAAATCTCACACCACTCTGCAGAAAACTCTGCGGGGAAAACTGAGCTCTTTGGCACAACTCAAAGAATATACCTGCAGGTAGGCCAAGCTAAAAAGCAAATCCAATCTAAAAAGCCATGGACAGAGATTGCTCTTCCACCGCGTTCCCTTTAGACTATGTCAGTCCAACCCAGAGCCTTACACTGCACCTTGCAGCGGGAGCATGGCCAAGTTGATGGTGGAACACCACTCTCTCAAACCACGCTTGATACATGATTCAAAGCCATCCAGGCAAAACATTGCACAAAATCCTGTGAAGATTGTATCTCGGTGTGACAAAGGGAAGGATTATTGTAGCAGGGTCCATATCTGAGAGAGGCAGTCACAATCTTCCGAGAAAGCACACAGGACAAAAAGAAATCTGTGGAAATCAGATCAGCCTATTTATTTGACCTGTGGAGGCACGGGCCTTTTCTACATGACAAAACACACTCTAATTTAGTGGGAAATGTATTTATTTTAATTATGCTATTTGCAAATTTTCTGCAGGATTACCATAAAAGTAATGAGGTTATGTTATTACAAGATATCTATCATAACACTCTGCTATTAAACCATTTTACTACTTCTGTGTAGATTACAAAGCAGCAAGTAGTGGAACATAGTTAAAATATTACAGTTCTCCTGTAGATGAAATACTGTACAAAGGGCACAGTAGCCTTTATTCCAGTAGCCTTTATTCCAGTAGCCTGATTACCCACAAGTATGATGTGTAACAAATCACTGGCAGGAAGGATTACTTGGAACAGAGCAAACTACTATTTTATCAATCATTTCTTTTAAAAACACAAAGTAGTGTATTAGAGTCACATTTGATGGCTCTGTGCGCCGACTAAATTCCTGTTTAAAATGTTGTATTTTTCTTTGACCTTAGTATTTGGTAGGCACGTACAGTTCAGTTTCTTGTAAAAACAAAATACCAGAAAATAATCCAAGAAGAAAATCTCTGTCAAACTCAGATTCGTATGATTATTTTATGTTGTACCTATGAAGGATGTCAGTTGACTTATACTTTAACTCATTTTAAAGAAAAATACCAAGAATGAAGACAAAAAGAAAACAAGATTAAGTTGAAAGTAATACATTAACTAGATCCTGACTGTGAAAGACTCTAAGCCTAATAGTGAAAATTAAAGATTTTGCTCATGGAAAAAATGTTTTATGTGTGTGAGAACAAAAAACTAATGCGGAGGCCAGGAACTGGGAGATTTCTTGCACTGGTTTACAAATGACAGATTATACATAAAACCTAAGCAAGCATCAGAGGTTTTTAATGACAAAGCTTAATACTGAAAATAATGGCAGCTAATGCTAAGCACATTTTCTCTTTGAAAATATACATTTGGCTCTTCATTTCTACTTTAATATTGTACCTTGAGCCTTCTATCAGTTTGTAAGCTCCTACCAGGACTCTAAAATTATCTTCACAATCAGAAGCTTTGAAGCCTCGCGGTAAAACTGCAAGCACCTGTATAAAACCAAAAGGTCTTATAAATTTAGGATATGTATTCACACATATTTTGTATTTGTTGTATTTAAAGATAAATGACAGTTGCATTTAGACAAGTGAAGAACACCTTTTTAGAAGAAGTAAAATTCAAAATGCCAAGGTAAGACAAGATAAAATTAAAGATCCTTATAAATATCTACCTACGTGCACATCAGTGCTGCCCTCCAGACTGGACTCCAGTACGTTGCGTTTGTTAATCTGCAGAAATGCTGCTCTGACTCCTTCAGCAGCCTTTCTTCAAGCCTCCTGCAAAACCCCGCTCTGTGTGCTCCCTGCTCGTCTCAACAGTGGACAAACTCCTTGCTGTCCTCCAAACACTTGGCCCAGCTCATGGCTCTCCACTGAAAAGGCAGTCCCCAGCCCTGGCCAGTTCGTTCTGGAGGGAACATGACACAGTAGCATCCACAAGTAAAGCAACTACCATCAGTCATAGTGAGCCAGGAAAAAAACAAACAAACAAACAAACAAACAAACAAAAAAAAACCCCAACCACCACTGTTCTGGTACGGTTCCCAAATGGTAAGAAATATACATTACTTCATTTCCCAAATGGTAAGAAATGCATGTTACTTAATCTAGCTCCCAGTGTTTTGTCTGAATTTGACATTGTCCTCCTGCTTTGCCAAAAAGAAAGTTACCCCATCTGAAGTATGGCAAACCCATTCTTAGCTAAAACAAAGCACTTAAGTAACTTGGTAAATATATACAAATATTTAAAAAAAAAAAAAGTGTGAATGAGATGCCATGCTTTTTCTGAAAAGAGGCCGTTCTGCCATGCTGGTTGTTAAAGGCTTAACCACCCATGCTTTTCTGCTTCTTAATTTTAAAAAGTATGGTTCCTCTTAATCGGACAAAACAACACCACCAGACTTTTATCTGAGGCCATTAAAGATGAAATATTAATCTAGAATTTCAATGCAGTTTTAGAATTCAGAAAAAATATTTTTGAAATAAAGTAACATCTTAGAAAAACTCCTGACTAGGTATCTGTCAGGTCTGTTCAAAATCAGAATTGGTATTAGCTTACACTAAAAGAAATCAAACTGAAATAACTAGAGGTGGTGATAGCCTAGAATCATGCATTACATTAAGCATAAGTATCCTTAAATTTGTATTAAATTCGATTTAAATGCCATCAAACCAAGATGAAGGAAGTAGTATATGATTAATTGTTTCATTTAAATAGTAAAAGTAAGTTTTATTTTCCTACGGTGTGGTGAGGTGATGTGGACTTTTTTGTATGTTGCACAGAAATATTACATCCTGTACAATTTTCTTGGAAAGGTTTTACATTATATACATTTCACTTTATATTTTCAAAGGTATTAAGGAAATCTCAGAAATTAATTTGTATATAACTCAAATTCTTTCTCTGCTATTCATACCTTGCTGCTGCTACTACTCAATTACATCATTGTAATTGAGCTTTTTGTTACTTAATATATAGGAAATCAGAAATGAAAAACAAATACTTTGGGGTAATTAATTAGTTCGTTTGTATTAACAAAAAAAGCTACAGTTGAGACCTCAAGACGCTAATTCCAAAATAATCAAATTCTCATCTGTTGAAAATTCACTCAAGTCAACCTACCAACGTCCCTAGAGTTTTCCCCAAATTAAAATGAATGTAGTAGCTGGCCTTATATCTCCATGCCTAATTTAGTGTTTATGGCATTCACTCTGAGAATATTTTGGTATGGTTACTAAGTTTTCCACTAATCGAAACAAGAATGCCAACCCTTCAGACATGTATCCTTACAGATATCTCTATATGCACATATAAAAGCTTCCTATCACAAGGTAGTAGCCCTTTGTAAACTAGATGCCTAGAGTTAGGCTCCTAAATCCACAGTAAGAAAGCTAGCGCTTTGTGGCTATGCCTGAAAATCACACTGCAATCAATGCAAACTCACCTTCTTATAAATTTTTTATCTTATCCATGTGCTTGTGTATGGATTTAGAACTCTTTCTTTAGGAGACAAGGTTGGATCACTTTGGGTTATTATTTTTGTTTGATCCTTCTTAATCATGAGAACATGATTTCTGCAATATGGAACAGTTTGGTCAACACACTTTAAACTTCCTCCTGCAGATTCAGATTACAGTTTCAAATTATTCTTTGAGCCCTTGAACATCTTCAAGGAATGCTTAAAAATTGTAAGAGAAAATGGAAAAGATGTCTTTTGAATTTTTTCCTTTCTTCAGTCATGAAAGACAAGACTGTTACAGAATTGGACAATTCTGAAATCAGACTTCTGTAGAAAGCAGTCATCTGCTTCCTCAAAGAAGGTTGTTGTATGATGTCGCATGCTACAACACTGTACTTGCATGCTGTTAATATCTGTATCTCCCGCGCAAATATTTCACACGGGAATAAATTCTGATAACAGTTTCATGTCTTTTAAATGGACAAGTTGCCATTTTTGATGAAAAAAAAGATGCAGAAGAAATGTCTCTTATTTGTAATTATCATTTTTAATTTGAAATTTCTTTTCTTCATGTGGCTTACAGTACTGAGACTTCTATCAGTGTTTTGCTATCCAAGAACAGTGTGGCTTCAAAAAAGCCCCTGGAACTCCTGTTGGGATATTATAATTACTTATTCCAAATCTTCAGTTAGATTCTTCATAACATGGTGTTATCTTGTCAATCGTTTAAAACAAATGAGACCAAGCCAAATGGTTTGTGTTTATTTGTCATTAAAGCACTCTTGAATATTTTGCTGATAAGGAAACGCATGTGAAGAGTTATTAAATCAGCTGTTCTTTGACGTAGCCATAGTCCAAACTCTGCAGAACTTCAAATAGTTCTTGAACTGCAAAGCCTTTTTACAAACTTACACTAATGGGGAAATAAAAACCCCAAAGATTTAAGCATACAAACCACAATCCATTTCTTCCTCCAGATTCACTGATTCAATTCTATCAGATACACAGATGTGAAGCTGAATTTGCATGGTGATGTTAATTAGTAAATTAGTTACAATTAGCAAATATATCATGAAAATTTGGCATCAAAGAGATTATAAAACAGAGGTTTTGCAAAGCCTTTGGTGTTACAGTGAATATATGGAACCGAGCTCCTAATTTTAGGAAAAAAATCAAACTGGGCACTTATTGCTCCACTGTCACACCAGGACATGATCTAATTTACCTTGTTACAAAAATCTTTTGTGCACAGTATTTAAACATTTCCACTGGGAGAATATGAGAGGCTGTTACCACTAGCATCTCCAGAACTGAAGTTACCTTTAATTTCACTTAGGCATATTTTGAGTGCAACTTCTTGCTCTAGGCAGTACTTTGGCTGTTGTGATGTCGTTTTACTCGCTTCTTTGCTAAGGCCCATGATGACAGGCTGCTTTCTTTAGTTTTTAACCTCAACATCCTCCCCCTTGTGTTCATTGTCCATTTATACTACCCGTGTTTCGCTTTGACTTCATTCTCCCCTTCTTTCCTTCCTCTTCCTTCTGCCTTTATTTTTCTATTTAGACTGCATGCCACTCAGACCCTCCCTGATTTTCTCTTACTTTGATTTTGTAAGTCACTGCTTATGAAATGGAGTGTTGTTCTCCATTGTCCTTGATGCATTTAATTGAGAAAATGTTACTTTATTGCAAGTGTCAGATAAAACGAACACCGCTTCAGCCTAAATATCAGGACTCACTTTCGAGCTGCAGGAAGACTGCACATCAGGCCTAAGGTTACCAAGCAGAGTACACAACAACACTGGTACCCTCATCATTACACAACAGTGGTTCACTTCAGCCAAGATCTTCAGATCTTCTTAACATACAAATATGCTACTTCAACAACAAAGGGGGAAAAAAAATCAGACTAATCATAAATTTGAGAAAAACTGAGATGATGCGTCAATCAACATGGAGAAGAACATGCTGGCCCTTCCACTAAACACAGTGAGACCGAGCTGTTTGTTGCTTGTTAGTTCACTCACATTCAAGTTATTTCAAATGACTGTGCCAGTGTTGATGAAGAGGTAGCTTCCTGCATTCATAGAAATAGGGGAGTTTTCTGCCAGTTTTCTGCCACACTAAGCAAATATGGAATCAGTGTCAGATCAGACTACAGCGCAGACTAAAACTGTACAAGGCTGTTGTGCTGAACAGACGCAAGATTTTGACATAGTATAGAAAGCACATCTGCCAGCTGGAGAAGTTCCACCAGAGGCACCTATGTGTCTTGCTCTGAGTCAGATGCTACACTAAGCTGACCAGTGATGAATTCCTGCAGCGTATCCACATGGAAGGCCCAGGTGTAATGGGCTGGACATATGGCTTGGATCAATGATGTACATATGTTCAAGTACCTCCTATGCAGGGAACTGGAGTGTGGAAAGAGGAAGCAACGGTGATCCAAGAAAGCGCTTCTAGGACACCCTAAAGGCAGGATTGATTGAGTGCAACCTTCCGGCCAAATCTTTTGAGTTCTTTGCCAGAAAGAGACAGCAATGGAGCATCAAGGTGAGGGAAGGCATAGGCCTCTTTGAACAAAAACAGATGCCGTTGGGCAGGAAAAGCATGTGGGGAAAAAAAAAAATGAAAAAAGATTGTGTCAGCAACAGCAGCAGCAATAGATCACTCCATGCAGATAGTGAGTGGCATGGTGACAAGCGTGGTAAAAAGTAGTTATCCTGCACAGGCCTCTACAAGCTTTCTTTGCACCCTCTGAGTTTGACTCACCCATCAGCTGAAAAAGACCACCTCCCTTCACTTTGAGGGACACACTGTGAGTGATTCAACAGTTTTGCACATATAAAAAATATCTGGGGTGGGTTGTTTGGGTTTGGGGTTTTTCTGCTTTCACTATGAAAAATTTGAAGCTAAATTCAAAGAAATATTGAAATGAATTCAACTCAGAAAAGCAAAACTTTCTTTATTCTGCTAAATTAATCATGAAAATTCAAGCATTTTATCTTAATAATTCCTTTTTTCTTCTTTCATTTTGCTAATCTTGTCAAGAACTCTAATCTCTCTCTGTTATTCTGGTAGCCTTCTCATCGTAAAATATGACATCTGCCAGCTTTTCAGCAGCCTGGGTATACCAACTAACTGCTGATTCTAATGACATCCATACCTTCTACCTTTGTTCCAGGTGGGAGTCTTATCAGAAGTCACGGAGGGAATGAGAAGGGAAGCTGACCTACCTCAGAGACCCCTGCAGTTCAGGACAGAAGTAGCCTGGAGAGGGTTACATAGCTTTGTCTGTTCTTGCAAATTCTGAGGACATGACTAGGACCCAGCTCTATAAAACAATGCATGTGCCTTAAGTGCTCCCTCATGCATCCATGTAACTGCATGCACCTAAATCCTCAGGCCTTTATCTAAGGCTGTAACGACCCAGTTTGTCCCACTACTGACTGTAAAAGGAGCTCAGGGCGATTATCTCAGACTTTGATGTCTGACAGTAACATATCAAACATCAGACAAAAAGGCTGTGGGGATCTGAACTTTTTAAAGTTGGGCTTCCTAGACTTCCACAGTCCTGCTGTGTGTACCAAAAGCTTGGCAGGACGCAGCGCTTAGTCAGAGGTCATAAATTTAGCAATGAGTTACTGGAAGTTGCGCAGGTACCGCTTACCTTCTCAGTCTGCATTTTAGAAAATTAGGAGTGGCATCTCTCTCCATCTGTTTTTGGAAGGAATGGCTCAGTTGATAATGCCAACCTGTGCTTCGTGTTGCAGATCCTCATTTGCTGTTGGCCGTTACAGGCCTGACACATCACTCGGCAGAGTACCTCCCCGCACAAGATAAAAGACTCTTTTCTCTCTTACGTGTTCCAGGACAGTTTTTGGATCTGCTCACTGGCTGCGGTGAGGGCCAGTCTGAGGTGTCTAACCATCCCCCTACATTGTACAGAAAAATTTGACACCAGACTGAAGGCTGTTAAACCTCCTTCAACTCCTTCAGGGATCTAGCAGCAAAACTAGCTTATTTTCACAATCATCAGCATTCACGTCAGATGAGAAGTTCCCTTCGGAGAAGCTGAAAGATCCAAAAAGGAAAGATGTATTCAAAACTTTTGCATTTTTATTTTTTCTTTTGGGAAAGAAAGGCAGTGTTCAGTTCTGAGAATAGCTGGTCTTTAGCAAACTGCAGGTGACAGCTTTGCAGTTTTCTGGCTCATCTATGCAGTCAGCAAGTCTCCTAGTTTTATATCCCTACACCATCTGATCCTTGTAAGCCCATATATCTCTTCAGGGCATGAAAGCCCATTGAGATGAAGTTACTGATTAAATGAACAACAGCAATAGGAAAAACTACAGCGTTACAATGGGATTTGAAGGAGAAAAGAAACGTTGAGTAAATACCATTTCACTTCCCTGTGATGCTCATCTTTACTGCAAACAGGTAAGTCTAAGCTCAGTAACCACGACAGAGAAACAAATGTCTAAGTAGTAGTGTCAGACGACTACCTACCTACTTTTCCTCTCTTTGTTATTCTTACTCACAAATTTCTATGAAAGCATTGTGCTACAATTTCTGTCTCCACCATATAACAGAGAAAAACAAACAGAATTTTAATATTACTTGAATAATAGAAAGCTTTTCTCAAAAACCGTATAGTCAAAGGCAAAGCAACCCCAAGTATTATATACAGAAAGTTAAAAAGCAGATGAGACCATCTAATTTACAAAGTGCATCAGGAGAAAATCAGTATGCTACTTTCTAACATCCTTTCCTAAAGCTGTAACTGGTCACACTTACCAAGTTGGGTAAAGCATCCTTGTTCAAAGACAAAATCTAAGCTTTATGCCTAACTTATAAGCACATGCTGAAAACCTCTTGAGGGCAAGTGTTTAGAGGACCAAGCCAATCAAGAACACAGCACCTGAAGTGGAGCTTAGGCCAAACCTAAGTCCAAAATTAGTATCCAAAAATTTTTCCTTGGCTGCTGCCTAGCCTTGAAGGCAACGTGAACCTTAAAGTGCTCAGATTTGCTCTAGCTTGTGCTGGGATGAGGAGCTGGGCACCTTGCTTACCAACCTGGTGGGAATGCCAGACTAGGTCTGACTTCCCTAAGAAACTCTGTCTAGTAAGTGCTTGGTATTTCTTGCCCCTTGAATGAGTCCCTACTGGCTGAGATGCCTGACTCAGATCACAAACTGCAGAGTATGCCCCAGAAGCGCCAATGAAATCAAGCTGCTGACAACATCATGAGAAGCAGTGCCTCGATTTCAAAACCTGAAGGCAGGGGAAAATGAATGTACTTTATCCCATTAATAAACCTATATAGTGGGAATAGGGTGTACAGCTCCGTACATCCCACTCCCTTGGCCCAAGGGTTTAGGATGCTGAACTGGGACAGGAGCTACATAGAGGACAGAACAAAATTTGCAAAGATTTGCTCTGCAGCTGTTAGGCTGTTGGGCAGGTGATTTCCTTTATTGAAAAGACTGTGTCCTGCTCATTCTTCCAAAGAAAATCAGCAGCAGCCTTATACTGGAGAGAGGACACAAATCTGTGGTGCACAAGTGGGTGCAGATGCCTGGGCTGGGCTGCTGGTGCCCCAGGGAGGGGCAGGATTTCACACAGCCCTGTTCAGTGTTTCCTGGGCTGGTGGATGGGGTCTGATCCCATCCTGACATAGCTAATCTTCCCCCTGGGCTGTACAGAATGCTAAATTCTGTTTCCAGGGACAAGCACATCTTTCTCCAAGAGTTCTCCTGAATTATGACTGAATTGGATAACTTTGCCATTTTTGCAGCACCCAATAGACAGACCCAGCTGTATAAATAAGCACAGCTTAGCTGAAGTTCGTATAACTTCACTGATTTACGTCTGCTTAGATTCTGGCCTTGCAATATTGATTTACGATTTGATATCTTAGCACTTACTTTCACGGGCAACAGGCCTGACAGTTCATACAATAAAATGGATATTTTTTTAAGCCACTCTTCAGTTATAATCAGAATTTCTTTCTACCTTCGGTGCATAAAAATTACTACCAGCTTTAAAAACACCATACCGTAGTCACCTTGATCTTTAACAAAGAGTTCTTAATTTTCCAGAATTTTGTATTTGAACCAGAACAGGAAACAGTTTTCCAGGAACAGAGCAAGTAACCAATCTGTGATTTGTATATACAACTAGTATGTTAATTATACCTCCATCTTTAATCCATTTGACTATTGTAAATTAAAATTATTAAAAAAAAAAAAAGGAAGAGAAAGCACAGTTGACAAAACAAAGAATTAGTCTGAGATGATTACTAAAGTCTCTGGAAATTTTCATGTGTACAACATGAATTTAAACATGTCAGAATTTAAGCCCATAAGTCACAGAACCCACCTTGGATTCAGATTTTAATTTAGGAATAAAATGATGAAAGTATAATTATGTGGCAGAATTATACTGAACACAACTGAGAGTTACCCAGGATTGAATTGCTTGTCTTTCTCCACCTTGTCCTCAGCCAAGTGGCAGGAAACAGCTGGCCAGAATTTTTGAGTGCCTTTAATGAAGTGAATACTTAGTTGTTAGGATTTGGTGATTAAATGAAATAAGACTAATATTCCTGTGTGGATTTGCTGAAAGATGATTGTCCTGAAAGGAAGGCAACTCTCTACGTGTGATTTAGCTAGGGAGTAAACTTATTCAAAAGTTCAATTTATGGAGAAAATTCTTAGGGGGTTCTATTTTTTATTGTTGTTATTATTACTGCGAGGCTCCTTAAAGACACTAAACCAAGGCAAAAAATTAACTGATTTATTTTGGATGTCTCACCTCAACCAAATACATACAAATGGCTAAGCTAAATAAATAAGTTAAGTGAATTTATTCTGGTGTCAGGACCCTCCTAATCTTCTGCTGTAATGAATATAAAGCTCAGAGGGTTATTCCAGAGTGGTTGTAAGTTAAATAAAGTTCTTCAAAACAAAATCTTGAAGCTGCACTATGTAGAATTCTCAGTATACAGGAAACTCGTCCTGTTGTTGGAAGTTTAGGTATAACAACAGGCATCAAAAAGTGACCAAAAATACGATGTTGGACATTTTGCATCTGTTTATGTTTTACTAGAGGAGACGTAAGAAATTCCAGATTCACTTTCATCATGTTTCGTACTTGCAGTTGATCTATATTCCAGATTTGCTTAACAAGAAATATTAACTTTCTGGGAATTCACCCTCCCTCTTAGCTACAGTTATAATCAATTCATAATGTAATCCATGAAGTAAATATTTTTGGCCAAATGATCAAACTAGACTTGACATTCTTTTGCAGAAAAAAAAAAAGGGGGGGGGGAGGAACCCACAAACAAACAAATGAGCAACAACCAAAAAAGCCCAGGGTAAACTGCATTCAACTGAAACACCAGAAGTGCCGTCAAGTCACTTTGATGTCAAGTCACATGGTTCTGGTAGGAATTTAATTCTATCAAACATATACTGAATAATCACAGTTGTGTTCAGATCATTGTTTAAAGGCACTCATAAAACTATTTAACAAGCAATCTCAAAAAATAATAGCATACATAAATATCTTTCCCTATCATTGACAAGTAAAATGGGTTAATTTGATTGAGTATATTGTCCATCCTGAATAGTTGAAATGCTCAAAGCATTAGCCACTTCATCTTCTAGAGCCAAGAAAGGGTTCGAAAAGTCACAGCATAAATTATTCTTATTAAACATTTTTAAACATGAAAAAATACCTCCACTTACAAATTCATCCACATCTCAATTTTTTTTTAAAAAAAGGAGATTTTCTGACAAAGGTCTGAAAGTTAAGGTCTGAAAACCGGCACAACCCACTTGACTTTAATCAATTGACAGAAGTCTGGATAAGTGTCACATTTAGCTACTGCACATTATGCCTCTGGGTTTGGTAGAATTTTATTGCTTAACCTGAAATTAGTGAAGTTCTATCAGTAACAAGGCAGACTGTAAAACAGTAACTCCAAAATATTAGTCACAAAAAATTCCAGGCGAAAAGAACAAAGTACTGTATCTAATTGATCCTTTTTTTTGTTTTGTATTTCTCAAGGCTTCCAGGATTTTTGGTGATATTTAAGATGCTTTCTAACAGTATTATGTTTGGGGCTTTTTACGCATTACTCAGCTCCTGTTAATTTTCATTTTTTGCCTATAAGAAGATATCATAACAATATAACCTAAATGTCCACAATACTCACTCTGACCTATGAAAACCTGCTGTGTAAAACACTATTAATGTCTCTAGAGAAGAACCTTTAAAATCCAGAGATATTTAAGCAAAATATTAGAGTTGGTGCTTATGAGACTTTATCTATCATTTTAATAACCTTTCTCTCTCTCTCTCTCCTTTTTTTTTTTTCTTTTTTTTTTTTCTAAAGGCTGGCTTATAGACAAAGGCAAAATAAACAGCTGCCCAGGGCAGGGGATTGCTAGAGGAATGCACTGGGGAGGGTGAAAGTGAAACAGAGCACGACACTGCTGCAAACAAATGATGCAGCCACAACCGCCCCATCCCTCCGGATGGAGCAGGATCCGGACGCTTGGCTCCCCGGAGCTGGCCCCCAGTTCCCCACGTCAGGCACAAGCTCCTCAGTCTTGGGAAGACAAAACTGAATTCCCCCTGGACCTCTGACAGCTCAAATGGATATCCTCAGGCATCCTGAAGAAATCCTCCAAATTTCTAGTGTGAAGTCCTACGCAGTTTGGCTCTCTGTGCCCTATTTCATTTGTTTTTAATGCTACCAAACAAAATACTGCCTGCTTAGAGCCAAATCCGAGCACAATTCCTTCACGAGCGTGGGATTTGCTCAGCCTCAGACTGCTCTTTCCTTGCGACTTCAGTGGAAAGAAAGACATCCCCAGCCGGCAGTAGCCAGCTTCGCTTGGATGCTGCATCCCCTGATGTAACGAGGTGGCAAACAGCAGGGTGTTAGCAGAACAGAGCTGCTTCGGGGTACCGCAGTGCCTTGGTCCCTGTCTGAGACAAAGTCACAGAGGACATAAGCAGTTGAGGTCACCGCCCTGTGCAGCACCATGAGTCGATAGGGCAGAAGAACTAGCCCTACATTTGCTTTGCTTGTTTTCTCAGCCTTTCCCATACCCAGACAACATTTTATCATTTCTAAAAACATATGGAACCTGATTATACAGCGTTAAAGAAGCACAACACACGGCTGCTGGCAAGACAGGAGCACATTAAAGTGAGAAATTCTTAACCGTAAAGCCACAGAAAGTGTATCAGGCTCAGGCCTGTTCAAGCAAGTTTGAATTGCCTTCATGAAAATGTCATTATTTTTAGATAATGATGCTCTCCTAATCTCATACCTAAATTATCCTAGATTAACAGGTTTTATATGGCATAATACACTTTTTTAAGCAGTCTTGATTGACCATTGAAAAAATGTTTTGAAGTAACTCTTTTGGTATCATAAATACTAATGAAAATTACCAAACATTGTTCTGAAATAAAGCATCTGAGGTCAGACTTTCCTGCAGATGTGCATAGGTAACAATCTCCATTATACAAGAGAGAAGTGTGTGCGCATGTGTGTGTGTAAAATACCAGGAGAAACGGTGATATATGTACGCACACACGGAAGCCAGAGATCTGAATTCTTGCTGGTGTGATTATTAATCTGCATAGCTGGGAACTGAGAGATCCTTAACATTTTCCTTTATATGATTTCCTATTGTTCCATTTCATTACTTCTTGGATGGCATCAAGGGTTAGCCGTTTGTTACTTTATATGTGTTATGTCGTGTCTTATTTCTCTAGAATAGCTGAAAGGAAGCAAGAGAAAAGTGTATTCTTCTCTCTTACATACCCTTTCTGCTGCTAAATTCTTGGGTTTGTTTTCCTTCCTAGGAGTAATTTTTTGGGGAGAGAATCACTGACTGACTGACTGACCAACTGGCTCAAGGAAAGCATTAGATACACTACAAATGCTTTGGCAGGACTGACACATCTGGCAGTTTAGCCCTGACTTGCCCATAACCCTTTCCCATTTAGGAAGACAACAAAACAACCAATGCTCAAATCCTGCAAATGTTAATGTAAACCAGTAACTTTAAACTTACAAATGGCTCGGTGCCTGCATTGACACTAGCTATCTGCATACATTTTTGGGCAGATATGGGAGCTCTGTATATATAAATTTAGCATGGAGCCTTGCTGCAATCAGTTAGTTACAGCATATTGCAGCACTAACACTGCTGGAAGAAACAGAAAGTCTCTAAATGGCTACAGCCAATAGCTGCAATCCTAGAAACTCTCACATCTGAATAACATCAATGTCACAAATTCTCATGCTGGATTTGGCAGGCCTCACTCAAATAAGGTAAATTACTTCACCAGAGTAAGTGTTTATAGGATTATGTAACTCCCTGCTACTCTTTATTCCACAAAAAGCCAACAAAAAGGCGTATGAAAAGAGAGAACACATAATGAGACATATACGTATATATAAAGCACATATATGTGTACATTCACACACACACAGACACACACATATACATAAACAGTCATAGTATGTATGATGAGTGACAAAAAGCCCAGTTGTGTCATTTTCTTCTATCGCTTGCTGCATTCAAGAATCAAATTTAAACAAAACATTAGGGCTATAAGGCCAAACATTGAAAAGTTAGGAAATCCACAAGTAAAGGGTAGTTTTTGAAGCAGCGCCTCATTCTCAGAGGCCTGTCTCTCCAGCAGACAATCAAGTGGGATGATGCAGGGCCTAGGGAAGAAAAAAGATAATCACTTCTTTGTTTCCGAGTCTGACAAAAATGTTAATCACGTGAAATCTTTCCAATTCTCACATTGTGGACAATGGCGCTGGAATCTGAATTCCAACAGAAGTTTATTACCTGAGACAAGGGAATAATCAACAGTGATTGTGGACCCACTGCTATGGGGAATAAGAGATTTACACTGCCAGTGATGTCCCAGTTATTTAATAAGCAGCAGAGGAACCCTGAAAAACAGAAAACCTGGATCCTACCCCACGTTCTGGAAGATGATGTGTTTTAGTGACTATAGATCTTTTACAGTATTTTCTAACCTGTCATATTCCACCCTTATGTACAGAAGATCTTTTCACCCCTCTTCCTGTCTTCTTTTGTTTCTACCTCCTGACGTTGTCCATGACCTCGTCTAGAGCCTGTTGCCACCTCCTTCAGATCCTAAGTCCTGCAGATACCTGCCCCTGTCCCAGCTCTGCTCCCCACTCTCACTTTTACTCAAGTATATCCCACTATTATTCAAGGCTGATTAATCTGTCCTTCTTCAGACTGCCCTGAAGTGATGTGGACGGCAATGAAGGAGGAATGAGAGCAGAAAAACGACAGTCTTCTTGCCCTCGCTTCTAGAATTACTGAGGCACATAAGAGGAACAATTATAGGGAACGACACGCTTAGCTCTGCTCTGAGATTGCCAGCCTTGAACATACACACTACAGATGAAATCTACAAAGAATTAAACTATAAGCTATTATATCAAGCATACCCAATGACAACTCTGCCAAATGGGTGTGTATTTTTATAGGGAAAGCAAAAAACTGCACCTCTTTCTGGCCTCAAGATACTCTCCTTCCTAAATTTACATCATTTACTGTAAAGCAGTAAGGTCACACAGATTTTTAACATTAGCAAACCAAATCATTTCTCCCTATCATTCCTGGAAACAGTTAAACTGTTTTGCTGAAGCTTTCTTTTTATATAAAAGCAAGACACGCAGTGTGAGGCAGACATCAGTCATAAAAATTCTTGTCTGAACGATTACATCTAACAATAAGAAACACACCGGAATCTTACATAAGAAAATGCTATCCATCTTTAAATAGGGATCTCATTTCCAGCTCCATCTGTAGCATATATATACATATAAGTGTTCATTTTTGAGTGTTACCTATTTTTGGCCATCTGCTAGCGCTGCTCTTTCTCATGCATCTCAAAGTTTTTCTGTTTACCTGCATTTGTATGTAATCACATCAAACACATGATCTGTTTCTCATGTTAAATTCCCACTGAACTCATCAGGCCAAATTCCTCTGAGTAAATTCACCAGCCTCTTTTGAGTAACAACAGTGAGTATTTTGACCCAAGATATACTTAATACTCATGTAAGAATGTAATGCACTTAGAGTTCTGAGATGAAAATGGCTTGAACACCTTACAGTGCTCGAGGCTCCTCTTCAAGGTCGTATCTTGAACTCACTTGTTGAAATCCTAATGGGCATAGTTATTTACCACTGCAAAGCCTGATTTATTGACAACTTAGGCAAAAAAACCCAAACTTATTTAGAAGGACTTTTTTCTCAAATTACTATGAAGTCTATCTCATTTTCTTTATACATAGCAATAAACTCAGAATAGTTGGATAAAGAATATCTTCCTTGTTTTATCTTAAGATTTTGGCTTCCTTTCAAGGGAGTCATGTAGAAGAAGCTTACAGAGTACAACAGCAGTTGCATGCATAAATCTTAAATTAAATGATGGGAGGCCTAACCTCATCATAGTTTATCTATTTTACCTCTAAATGTGTTTACGTTCTTAGATAAAGGCAACTGTGTTCCCTGAAAGTCAACTCATAGATACTTATGTATTGATTCATGGATTATTAACATATTTGAAGAGATTAATATGTTTAACATGTAATTCTGTAGAGCTACATTAATGTGATGACACACTTTCAAGGTAAAATATATTTTACAAATATAAGGTTTTCCATTTACCTGGGCTTTGCCAACATTACATTACAAGTTGATAGCTGCATCTCAGGATGTAGACAAATCCTGGCTGAACATTATAAAGCTCTGATTTTGGTAGAAACATGGTTCCTTCCTCCTCTCTGCTGTCTATAAACACACCACATTTCTCTTGAGTGTTCTAAATATTAGGTATTTACTTTCCCAGCTTCAATCTAGGTCACAAGAGCTGCCCTTCTTTACTCCCCACATCAACTAATTGCTGTGATGGCTAAGTCTGTCTGACAAGAAACAAGAAGTCTTTCTCTACCACCAGTAGATTCAGTTCCAGAAATATCTGATGGCTTCAGGGGCTGAGTTGAAAAGGAGGTGGTTAGGCTGGGCTCCCAGCAGCCGGCACAGTGCCAGCTTCTCCGCCTGACACTAATACATTGGTCATTCAGTTCAGTCGAAGAGGTGTATACAAAAAATGCTGGATTCTTACTGATGATGATAGATGCTAAGAGGTAGTCACAGCACAACTTATTTTTGTCCTTTTTAAAAAACGTGGAAATAACATACATAAGGAAATATCAGATCTCACACATTTTGTACCATTTGATTCCCAACACATCTTCCTTTTACTGTGCTTGTGCCTCGCACATTTGCAAGGCAGTGCTATTTTCTCCCTCTCCCTGTCTCTCTCCCCCCCACCACCTCCTTCTCTCTTACATATGGGTCTTACATATGACCCCCACACATCAAATGCAATTGCCTGACCTGATCTGTGATCTACTAACCAGCTGCATCTGGAATCACAGACTGGGAGAGAAGCTATGGCACAGAGCTGGAGATGGAGGAGTGCCTCACAGCAGATTTCTGCAAGAAAATCCCCCGAACCCCCCCAGCTCCAGCTCAGGACAATAGCCTTCCTTGTCATATGCCCAGTGTGCCTTGGAGGCACGATCATCACAGTCTTGGGTTCCAGAGCCACCTGGAGTTTGGTCCTCCACTACATGACCCGATTCAGTGAATCCTATGTATTACAGTGTAAAAAAAATAGAGTTTTAGAAAAAAAAATTGCATTTAACTTATTTCACCTTTTAATTCAAGCAGTTGGAAGTGTGGATACCACATAAAAAAATGGCTGTGGGATCTTAATTTTGTCCTCTTATGAATATGTTTTACAATAAAGTAATTATTTATGTAACCACCCAGAGTTTTCCACTGGACTTTTCATTCTGTACAAAGGTAGATATCCATTGTGGCAATTTTCCACTAAAATTTTCCACATTTCCCAAATAAAAATTCTTCTGTTTAATTAAATAAGCTTGCATTCAATCTGTGCATTTTAGATTTCGGATTTTAGAACTGGCATACTCTTTTATTCTCTTTAAATGCAAAAATAGTTAATTCATAATAGGAAAATGTTAAAAACTGTTTTCTCGGTATTGATGATTTGACATACTTTAAAAGAGGCTGTTTTTCACAACTTATTTTTTTACTGCATATTCATTATATACTTTTACATCATAATATTCAAATGGCAACGTGATAATGGAAGCAAATGGAAAAAGATGACTGAAGCCATACTTCCCACTGACTCACACAGGCACCTAATGCGTTCATGTTTAATATTCACAGGCATTATAGAAGGGATTAGAATAAAATAAAAGAAAAAAGAATACAGAGACAAAACATACTGATTTATCTGCTGTCCAATCCTTTCATTAGCTTGAAAACAAGTTTACTATGGATTTACACTGTGACTTATTATCTTCAGAATCACAAACCTATTCCATTAATAAAAATAAGCTTATACGCACACTACATTAAAATAACTTAAGGATGAATAGTTCAACTTTACCACTTTTTTTAGGACTGGATTCAATAACAGAAATTGGACTCAGCTGTATGGATTTTTCAAGGATATTATGGACCATATTTCCACAGACATTTTTATTGTTTCTAGTCCTCTAAAACATCCCAAAAGTTGTGCTTTAAACTGAGTAGTTTCTTCTGTTTATTAGTTTGTGTAAACATTTTTTCCTGTTATGTCAATTGCAGGACTATAATTTCATCCTTGCTATTAGAGATAAAGTTAATTTGAATGCTACTTCTTGAGTATTTAACTCCCACTGAAGTCAGCTGAAGTCAAATTATGTGTGTTTGTAATTCAGAAGGGGCTTTGCACAAAGGCGGTTTGGAGGATTCCACTATATAGTTTTTTGTAACTGTTGTAAAAAAATATAAACAATTTCTTTGTAATGGCCAACTTTTCCAAATTCAGCATAAGAAAGCTAAACGATGTGTTCTTGCGTGTTCACCAATAATATTCTGCAATTCAGAATATACTATGAAAAAATCCAAAGGAGGTAGATTTTTATTCTTCTATAACCACATTTTGCAGCTCTAATGAGAATTTTTAAAAATGTACATGGGCCAATGAAGCGAGAAGATCTAGCTTACAGACATTAACACTGACTAAACATGGAGAAATAGAAACGTAATTATGCAGTCAGTTTGCTGACAATAATAATATTTTAAAGTCAAGTGAGATTTCAGTGTTTTACGAGAAATCTTATACTTGTTTGGTTGGGGTTTTTTTACTTCAAAGCCCCAGATCCTGGAACTGAGTAATGAGGTAAGTATTCCACATTTCATTATTTTACAAAAGAATCCCTCTCTCCCAGACTTACAGTGTAAAATTTGGCATGAAAGAAGTTCAAAAATCAGAAGACAAGTTAAAACCCACCAAAAAAAAAAAAAAAAGAAGAAATTCTCATGATCTGTAGAAGCAGATAGACCTGAGCACAGCACTGGAGATTTTGGGTTTGAGGTGCTTTATTTTTTTCCCCCAGAAGAAATATGTCCTGAGAATAAGATTCTTCCCACCCAGCAGAAAAGCAAACAGGAAGAGAAGGAGAGGAATTAAATCCCACAGCTTCCCCCCCACGCTCCCTCTCACTGCCCCATTGGTGGGACTGAGCCTCACCTGCATTTCGGCAGCTTCCCCCACCGAATTCCCTGCCTGGGCGGGGGTCTGTGTCCGGAGCAGCCCCCTCCCAGGGCACGAAGCCACCTCGCCCGTGTGCAGCTATCCAATAGGAAATACGAAAAGTGGCAAAATGTGGCTTAAATCTGCTCCCCCCCGCCCCGGCCCCGGCTACACGCGCACGCAGCTCAAAGCTCGGGGAAGATAATGTCCATATGCTGGAGCCCGCCTCTACGGGAAAGTCTCTTTGCCCCCTCTCGCACAGAGAGGTGAAGAAGAGGGAAGGGGGGGGTATGTCTCGATCCCCCTCCCCTGATGGGGCTGTGAAGAAAAAAGGAGGCGAGGGACAGGGAGAGCGAGAGGCAGCGTGGGGACGTGGCTGCGTTGCCCAGTGGTTCAGTCACGCTGCTGGCAGTAGGTTTCTGTGGCTGCTCCAAAGGTTCTGCTCTGGGTTTGTGCCGTGCTGTCACCAGCAGGAACTACTCCATCCCAGGTGCATTGGAGAAGGCAAGGGTGACCACCTCCCGTGAGCGGCTGGGGTCTTAGGCCTGTTTGGGGAGGGAGTTACCAGCCTCAGCCCTTCAGGGACCTGGGGTGGGGGCAAGCTGGAATCAGCATCCCAAAAAAGGCTAGGCATAATCTCCTTGCCTCTGGGAAGGCTGAAGCCTTTCAAGACATAAGGAAAGACAGCATACGATGTCTTGGGTGAGTTTAAGGTCAAAAAACGAGCATGCTCCTGAAGCTGAGTGATGTCAAGGGTAAGAAGCTGCATAGGACTTTGCTATTCTATTTACATCTTATCCCCTTTTTGAGTACAGCCCTAAGCCCCTTTACAAAGGGTGCAGGGAGGTCCTGACGCCTGGAGGCCTGTCCTTTCCGAAGACTTCTTTTTTTTTTCTCCGAAAAGCAACAAAAAAAAAGGTAGCACACCAAAGCCCAGATGGTTTATGATGTGAACCCAGAATATATGGAACACCCCTCCCCTCCCAGGGACCTAGTCCTAAAGTTTATCCAGAGCTGTGGTAAACACCCGGGATCCAGAGGCACGACAACGGCTTTGCATATTTCTTGGTACCCTTTTTAAAGCTTTTCTCTCTTTAAGTCACACGGTAAATTCTTTAACTACCAGGTATATCCCTACAGGGAGGGGGGAAACTCATGGCAGAAATAGGAAATATGCCCATCTTAAAGGGTATGAAAATCCCTTCCACTTCCTCAAAATGTGCGAGAGAGAGAAAAGCAGAAAGAATTGTCCCCCCTTCGCTTACAAAACCAGGCCTGGCCGATTTCTGCCAGAACGGCAGCGGCACAGGACGTGCCATTGAGATGGGCGCAGTGCTCCTCGCTGAAATCAATGGGGAGCTCTGCGCCAGACCGATGCCGCGGCGCAGCCGGCACCGAGCCATTTCCATGTGAGTCACCTACGAGACTGCAGGTGCTGGAGGCCTATGGAAAGTTGAATCCTAGCCACTAACAGCTAATGTAATCATGTTGCTTGCTCAGATCTCCTGCTGATAAACGCACCCAGTTACTCCTAACTGTCTCCCTTACAAAATAACACCTCCCAGGACACCTACCTCTTCAATAGTTTTTAACCACGCTGCAGCTGCACAAGAAAATCCATTCATCAATTATAAATCAATTGAGGAAGAGAAATCTGCAGCTCGCTTGGTTGCCCTTGTTGTCCCTGCAACTCACTGATCCAGCTACAGAAACTTTCCAGTCTGCCAGGTCTGTTTATTTATTATTTATTTTTATTATTGTTGTCGTTGTTATTATTATTATTAGTTATAATTCAGAGCCTGCATGGATCATTCCTTCCTTTGTAGAAAATAATTCTGCAACAGTAATCCATTAGCAGAGAGGTCTTCCCCTCTGATGGGAGAGGGGGAGAGAGAAAAAGGAGAAAGAGAGAGAAAAAGAGATTGTTTGTATTCCGCAAAAGGGGAAGCAAGTATGGTGGGCCAGATGCAACTGCAGTCTCCAGCTACAGCCCTCCTGCTCTGGTTGTGGGGGGACTTCTTTAAATAGGTAGCTATTCCCCGAGCAAGAGCTCTGCTCCTCCTCTCCTGTTTGTGCTGTCAATTCCCAGCCCTCTCCTTCCAAGCAAAGATTTGCATTACGCGACGCTGCTTTTAACAAGTAAAGCATTTGCGAAAGTTTACTTCGGAGAGAAGGATCAGGCGGGCTTGTTGCTTGACGGTGAAAAAAACGCAACTGCCTGGCTAAGGAGGAGCGAAGGCTGGAAATGTTAGAAAGACTGGAAAGGACTTTGGGAAATTTTATCTGCTCTCTGAGAAGAGAGACATAGTAGCATTTACGATCATTGGGAACGCAGCGTTGGGGGGGAATTACTATATCAAAGGCTGAAGAGTAGTAATAATAATTATTATTAATAATAATAATAATAGTAAACAACTCCGTGGGGGAAGGGGATTTTTTTTACCCTCTCTTGCTGAAGCAGTCTCGCAGATATTTTTCTCCTTTACTAAACTAATCACTGTAAATGTCACAGTATGCTAGTATTTCTGGAGCTAAACGACTAGCAGGACAACTGGATATTTTACTTTTTTTTTTTTTGGTGTTGAGTGTTCCGAGGTGACTAAATTTGCCTTGTTGAGCCTTGTAAAATCCTGACTTAATCATGTAAACTTCTGTGTAAGCAAAATAGACGAAACTTCAAAGGGTCAAAAACCCTTTAGGGATTTGCGAGGAGACGCCAGCAATAGATCCTAATCTGCCTCCAGAATCCTGGCTGTATTTGTCCAAGGAACTGGTACCAGCAAACTCTCGAAGGTAGAGATAGTGGGTTGATTCAGCCTTTATCCCCTTAGAGAGTATTGGCTTTGTGAGGCTCTAGGCAGCACTTCAACGCCAGGGGATCTTGCCCAAACCCTCTAAAAATGAAGTACAGGAGTAATTTGAGATAATGACTTTGTAACAGGCTTGGGCAGACCTTGGACAGAAGAAGTGAGAGATGTTATCACCCCAGCATTCCTCTTAAAATGCAGTTTTTCCCCCTGCTTATTCCCAGTTAGTCAAAGCTACATTAACATTCCATCCAGGGCTGCTAAACAGAATCTTAATTAGTCCTGATACTCTTGTGCAAGGGGTTTATTCATTGCACTCTTAACTAATGGTTGCTGTCAGAGTATTTTTTTCTTCTTTGGGTTCTTTGGGGATATCGTGTTCTGCTGCAAAGCATGACAGAAATGTAATGTGCATGCAAAAAGAAAAAAAAATAAATTCTTGCCGATCTGAAATCTTGAAACTGAGGCTGACTCCAGCCTTGCCTAATGGTGAGACATTGTTAGGACTAATGAGAATAACTTCACCAACAGAAATATCCCTGCATCTTGTTTATCTTAAATTTTAATGGTACACGCTCTCTCGCTTTTCCCCCCCGCCCCGCCCCCCCGTGACAGAAAACATGACAAACTTGTTAGCCTTTTGAAGCAGTTCACGCAACTCCCACTAAATTTGCAGCCCTCGCTATTTTGCATTAGCCACCCGTGGCTCGGCATTTAACGAGAGAGTCTGTAGGTGGAGAAGAATTAACAAGTTACTAAACGGCCGGTTGCTCCGGCAGGACCTTTCTCTCTGCATTATACCGTATTTATAACCCGGCTTTGCGGTCATTCCTCCCTCGGACACACACACACACACACATATACGCACACACACATACACACCCGTGTCTGGTTTACACGCACACGCGTGTCTTTCTCCGCAACTCGCCGGCTCCGGTTGCCAGCAAAGGGACAGCTGATGCGCCCGTTAAGTGCGATGTACACACGCGTCATTTGATGTGCGCATCCCTCAAGGTTATTCGTGGCTCGGGGCTGAGTCGTGACAGTGAACAGCCGCGACACGCAGCACTAAAAAAAAAAAAAAAAAAAAAGAAAAAAAAAATGGCAAGGAGAAGCGTCGCAGGGGTGGCTCGCCATCCGCGCTCAACTGAGGCGGCTGTTTCGTTTATCAGCCGCGGCAGAAGTCGTTATTTGCCTGTAAATCTACGTTCAGCCACACCGATCTCGGAAACAGATTTATAAGACTATAAATTACCATTTCTTTCTTTAGAGTTCGGGGAAGGAAATGAAGAGGAGAGAAAGGAAATAAATAAAAAAAAAAAAAACCAAAGAAAGGTGTTTTTTTGGAAATAGGAGGTCCGTGTTACTTAGCTGCTGCTCACCCCTATTAAAGACTCCTTCCCATAAGCTTGCGTAACATTGATTACTCACAAAGAGTTCACAATAACTATCATGTAGCTAAACTAATTGAGACAATCATGCTAAGTTATAGTCAGTCTAAAAGGTACCATTGATGTGGTAATGCCTATAGAAAGTCAGACATGCGACTCACTACCATTTAATTGCTCCTTTAAACCTGTTATTACAATGTTAACTGGCTTAAGTATATATTGCTGCCTTTTATTGCCTTGATGTGACAAATTAAAACATACACTCTGGAAGCGGCATTCATTTGCGGACGGAGTTGCAGGAAAAAGGGAGCCGGGCGATGTCAAACCTGTCAGGATGAATTAATTTTAAATCTTGCATTTCGCACTGCAATTCCCACTGCAGTTTTGTTGCACGGGGGAAACATTTTATGTATAAAACATATGACTATTATATACAATATTATATACGCGTATCCCATCTCACGCAGATCTGCCGGAAAATCAGCCCCATCGCGCTAAAAACGAAAAGTCCTTTTGGCTCCGACACCTCGCCTGACGCTAAATTGAGTGGAGGTCTGGAGGAAAGCGGGGAGGGGGCAACGGTGGAGTTTCTACCTCGGCTCAGCGCCACACACCTCTACGGGGCGGGGTGAAAAAGGGCTTTTTAGCCCTTACCTCGCCTTTGGCTGCCAGGTCCCAGGCCCGGGGGAGCGGGGTTACCCACGCCCCAAGCCCCGGGAGCAAGGCGGCAGCCACCATCCCTGCGGGCTGCCCTTTCTCAGCTCTTCGTGGTGAAGCTCTACCGAGGCTCCCGCAAGGAGGGAAAAAAAAAAAAATGTAATAATAATTTCTTGCTTCCTCATCCCCAGGGCTGAGCCGGGCTCGGGATGGTTTAAGCGCGCAAGGCTGCGCCTCTCCCGCCCCGAGGAGCGGAGCCCAGCCTCGCATTGCGCTGCGCCACTTCCCTCCCCGTCCGCGCATCCTGCGCGGGCTGGGCGGGGGGCTTCGTGGGCTTCAGGTAAAGCATCCCCTCCTCTTCCCCGCGCGATCGTGAAAGTATTGAGGACTCCCCCAAACAAGAAAAACTCAGCTCCCTCCCTCCTTCCCCTTTTCTTCTTTTCTTTTTCCTCTCCTCCGCTCGCGAAAAAGATGTCAGGGGGTTAAAATGTCCTCCTCACCCTCGCCCTTGATCTCGGGGAGAGAGGTAAGAGTTGCTGGCACCTTTATGGGACTCAGACCTGCTGCGGCTGCGGGAAGCGTCGGCCCCCGCTAACTTTGATCGGCCTTATTCATCCCAGCTGCGCTCTATTTGTTTGTCATTTCGCCCTTTTCCTCCCAGAATCGTTATTTATGGTCTGAAAAGTGAAACGCGCCGCGATTTGCCTTTACATGGACTTCTGCAAACGGGGGGAGACACGTCCCTCCTCCCCCCCCCCTCCCCCCCGCGCGAAGGGGATTGCCAAAAGAGAGGAAAAAAAACTGTCTCAATCATTATCAAATCAGCTTTGAATTCATTACTCCAGAGCATTAACTAATTACCAGATCAGAGAGAAGAAAAAATAAATATTCCTTTAAATAACTGAAGGTAATTATAACCCTGTTGTTGACACTAACGATTAATAATTGATCAGAAGTTATACACAATAAATTGTCAATTTATCTCCCTATAAAAATGCACATACTTATTATTTTTTTCCTGGGCGATTTTTAAGAGCCCGATCACGGACAGTATCCGCACAGCAGGCGTACCAGAAGCAGTACGACCGTGTCTTTTTTTGTGTGGTTTTTTTTTTTTTTTTTCTTCTCCCAAATATTCGGGAGTATTTTGAAATCCCCCCGTCACGGATGACACAAGCCCGGGTGGAGCAGAAGCGACTTTCGCTGCGCTCCTGCCTTTCCGAGGAGGGCTGGGGCGGGGTGACCTCTCCCCCCCCACACACACTCCATCTTTTCCTTCCCTTTGAGTCCCCAGATCCCGAAAGGAGCAAAGTTAACGGTGGCTGCCCCCGAGGCAGAGCGGCCGCGTCGCTCCGTCCCTTACTTGTACTCAGGGAAAATGCAGCCGGCTCGGCCCGGATTGGATGTGAAATGGTGACATTCCCTCGTGAGTCACGGCTTGGGGGGGGAGCGGGGGAAAGCCGGGGGGGTGGGGGCACGGGTCCAGATTGCGGGAGCCCGGCTGTCACCTCGGCCAGGGCGCTTACAGGTAAAACGTTCCTCCAGAACCTGTCTGCTCCCAGCTCCCGATCTGCCAGCCTGTGCCCCGCCGGTCGCGCTTTCCCTCTGTAGTTTTAATAAAGACTCCGCTTCAGAGCCGCCGAGTCATAATCAGGGATTAGATGCATGGGTGCTTTGAATATTCGCCGTGGATCCCTTTGTTTCTTAACTTTTTTCTTTTTTCTTTTTTTTCCTCGCTTTTATTTCTTTAGAAGCCGGCAACATACCTGAGTTATTAGTGACCGGATTAAAAACAAAGGGGTGAACTTCATATTACTTAGTGTGCAGTATTACTATTAATAACAACATTTTTTACCATCATTATTCAGTTCCTACAATGGAAAGGCTGTCTTCGACTAACTGGATCGTGAGAAGCTTGCCTAAGCACCCGGGAAAAGTCTGAATGCAGAAGGCAACGAATCGACCTATATGTAAATTCAACCTCTTTTTTTTTTTTTTTTTCTTCCCCCAAAAGTTAACAAGCAATAAAATCCTCCCGGTATTGATTACATCCTTGCCACGGTTCCTCAGTGGCGCGGTGAGACTGAACCGCCTTTAAGTGAGATGTAACGTGTGACGGAGGCAGAAACTTCCAGTAGCGAGAGTTGTTTTGGTTTTGCTTTGGTTTATTTTATTTTTTTTCCCTTGAGATTGGGCACGGAGGAGCCGGGCCGGAGCGGACCGGACCGGGTCGGACCGCACCGGGTCGGGCCGCTCCGGGCTGGGCTGGGCTGGGCTGGGCTACCCCGTTTCGCTCCGGGCTGCCCGTTCCCGCTCCTCGCAGCGGGGCTGCCAGCCAGCCCCCCTATCGGGTGCTAATTAATGGCCCATTAGGGAAGTGGGTGCCGCCAGGTAGGGATAAATCTGATGGTGCACCTTGCAATTTGTTTCTTCACCTGAAAATCACCCTTCACCCCCAAAACCTGCAGACCCCCTCCGGCTGTGGACGTTTAGAAAGTCCTCTTTTTTGTTGTTGGGTTTGTTACTATTTATTTTTCTATTTTCCGCAGTTTCCCTCTCTCTTACAGGGGCTAGGCAGGTCGGTGGCTAGGATGCAAACGGAGCGGGGAGAGAAAGGCGGGCGCCCGTTGCGCTGTATATTAACTTTCCCTTTAGCCGGGCCCGTTCCCCTCCAGACGCGAGCTGGTGTGTGGGAGCCATTCCCACGTCTGTCTGTCTGTCCGCCCGCCCGCCCGCCCGCTACTGTCCTGAGCTGCACGTTACCTCCGTCCTCATCCCTTCCCCCAGTCTCCAGTCAAACAAAGGTGGGCGACGCTTTTTTTTTTTTCTTTTATTTTTTTCTTTTTTTTTTCCGCTCTCAAAGGCAGTTGGTGAGCAGCTTTCCTGAAACAATAACTCTCTTATTGAGAACAAATGTTGACATTTGCAGGCAGCGAGGAAAAAAGCAGCCCAGGAAGTGCAAAGTGGAAAGCGACCCTCTTCCTATTTGACGACAGCGCCAATTCCTTCGGGATCCCACCTGAGATTAAAGCCTGAATTTCAATAAATCAGCTCTAATGAAACCTCTGGCCCCGAAGAGGGGAGGGTTTGTCTTTCCCTCTCAGCAACGAGGGGAGAGGGGGGGGGAGAGGGAGTAAATATAGAAAGGGGTGTGAGATTTTACTCCCAGCGGGCTGATTAGCATCGTTATGAAATAAATCGTACACAGAGCGATGTGTTTTATCGTTCATCCCCTCTTTCTTGCTATACTGAAATAATCGCATTGTTTGTGCCAACAATCCAGCAAGGCTACACTTTCCTCCTGCTTTCAATTTTGATTATTAAATCTCAAATGACGTTGAATATGCAGTTCTTGCCCATTAATTTCTTGTTTAAAAAAAATAAGTTTATTTGCCAAATCATTTGGGTGTCGCCCATCTGCATCCATGAACCGTTCGTGAATTTCTCAGAGGATGAGAGAAGTCCATTGGGTTTTACATACATAGTGAATACTTAAAAGCGAGTTTTCCAAGTCTTTCTACTTTTCTTTCCAGAAAGAAATCCAGGTCTAAATACTAGCAAGGGTGGGTAAATTATGGAAATCTTTTATAAGTCTTTGGGCGTATAAACATCAAAGGAATGTCGTTAGCCTTTTTTAATCTCTGCCACAGCTTTTGGTTTTTACCAATTGAAATGTACACGTTGTGTCCAACAGAGACCTGGAACATAAAACGTGGGTGGTGGGGGCGGATGGAATAGGAGCAAGAGAGGGGAAAAGAAAGTTCAGGCATCTCCCCAGACACAAATAGTCCCTCCGTGAAATCTTCCTAAAGTGCACAGTAAAGACGGTGGAGGATGATTACAGTAAACTTTTGCATCTACATCATATGCTAAATTGGAGGGGAAAAGCTGAATTACTGCTTAGCTGTTCATCTAATTGTACTGCAGACTACATGCAGATACAATTGCATTTTACCTCAGTGAAAAACAAGATGTTACAGGAGCAAAACATCATTCTACAAAAACATAAGAAGATGAGTAGGCCTCCAGCTGCAAAGGTCTTCAGTGTTTTACACTTAGCTAGATGGATCCCAGAGTTTCCCAGAATTACAATATTAATTTCTGCCCTATCAGCTGAAAAACACATGCATTTTCTCAATCAGTTAGACATCTTCATAGCGGTAAAATACTATGGGGGGCTGGGGAGGGAAGATGGATGATGGAACTGCATATATGTATTTAAGAAAAACAGCTTCCTTTCCCCCTATTTAATATAATCACAACATATTTCCTGACTCCAGACTAGCACGGCTCTTTATCCAGTTAACATTCCCAAGGCTGATGCCTGAAGTATCTAAGATCACTTTCAAATGCCCTTTCTAACAAGACCTGAGCAAGAGGCCACTAATTTTCACTGAACAAAAAGCCACTGGAGAGAGATCCGTTTGTCAATATCAACTGGTCCAGCAATTTCCCATCTTCAGACACATCGGCCTATCTGAGCTGGCAGATGTTTAGACAAGATTTTATAAATTGTTCAATATCAGACCATAATGAACCCCAACTGACCATTCCAAAGCATCTAAAAGCATTCAGGATCTCCCCTGCTGGGATCTAATAATGCTCTCACGCTGGAACATTATTAATCATGGAATAAAATAGATGAGCCTCTTGAAAAATAAGTGTATGATTGATTAAAGGGCAATCTAAGAAGCTATTATTCTTGTTTTATAACCGTAAGTTATATTCACTCAATTTATCTTTTGGGGAAAATAAATGATTGTTCGTTTCTTTTCTGAAATTATATTATATGAGGATTCCCATTATTTTGCTCAAAATTAAAATGATTAGTTAGCTGATTTTATGAGCCCAATCAAAGTGGATTTCCAATGCGACTGTAAAGATACAGTTTATTGATTTAAAGAAAAGGGGGGGGAAATCATAAAAAAAACCAGGAATTGGACATTTTTATCTTTTTTTTGCCTTTGCATATTTTAGCCAGAAACAGAAACAAAGAAATTAGAAATAAGCTGTAGCTGATTATAATTTTTTTTCCTAGAAATGGTGGATTTAAAGAATGTTAACTCAAATAAAGTGCTACTTCACACCCAACATAAATAGTTTATAAGAAACATGCATGTATTCACATCACTCTCTCTACGCATATGCATGTATATATACAAAAACGTATTTGCACACATGTGTGTATTTAAAGCTTAAGTATAACGGAACAACCCAGAAGGAATTAATTTATGCAAAGCATATCTTTGCAACATATTTAAATTGCTTACTCATTTTATGGTCTGAGCTCTACTAGTGAAATTACAACTTTCGTCATTTTCTAAATAATAGATTATTATTTTGGGGGAAATGAACGAAAAACACCACATTGTTGCAGACTAGTCTGTTTTTATTTACAATTAGAGATATAAATTAGTAAAGAATTCTCGTTAAACAACCAAAGATTGTATAACCATCAACGTTTCAAATAAAAACCAGGCAAAATTTATTTACAAAAAGTTCAGATTCCATTGCAATACAACTTGCATAAATTACTAGAAGCTTTATATCGTTACAAAAATAAATATCAAATTTGTTTCCACTTTGTAAGGACTCAAGTTCTCCAATCACGTCTTTATTATCTCTACTGTATACATCTTTTACAAATAAATTTTACAATAAATCCTATCACACCTATCGAATATATACCGTGGCAATGAAGTGATCAATTCAAGATATCCTGAGAAAAACAGATCTGTTTTCAAAAGTCACACATACATTGGGGAAACTATACTATACCAGCAAACTCACATATGTCCAACAAAATTCTGGTTTAATAATTAGAGTCTGAAGATTTAATAGTGCTCTGTGGTCTTCTTTTATACAGTGGCACAAGATGTGATCCGGATTTAGAGATTTGTTATATATATTAGCTCGGGGAGAGATGATGGCTTGCTGACTTTTTTCAAAGCAATTGTGACACCTACCTGTGGACCAAGGAAAAAACCAGATCATCCAAAAATCCTTCAAATACACACTAACACCATTAAACTGAACAAAAAGGAAGTAAGGCAAAACTCTTAGTCGTCTAATTTCTTCCAACAAAAGAATTCGTTGAAAAAATATCGGCAAGGCGATTTTTTTATTGTTTATTTAGCCCTCGATAGCGGAGGTCTTAAGAGTGCCATTGCTAGCTAGGCGAGAGGCAATTCTCAGATCGCGTACCCTGCTTAAGATGCATGTCGATCTCTAATAATTGTCCCTTTTTATTTAAAATACACGTTCACTGCGTGAAGCCTCACTCAGAATGGACAATTTTAGCGCTGCCACGTGAGCACAAGCACTTTGTTTTTAAATAACAATACCTTCAAAGATTTTTTTTTTCTAAGGCTTTCTTTCCGTAACATTTAAATAGTCCTTACGGCTTTGCCTTATACGAGCGAAAAGTATGCAAGGTGAGGGAACTATCTAACCTGACTTTAAAATGAAGATAAACCCGAGAAGGAAAAGCCGCAAGGAGAGCTTTTTTTGTTTTTTTTTTTTAAAAAAAAAAGGGCAGAAAAGAGTGTCTTACTTCGTAATCAGGCTCTTAAGCAATGAAGCAAGAAATTAACGTTAAGCAAGTCTAGAACTGTACAGCGTGTCTTAGACCCGATGCCAAATGATCAGTGTAATAGAAAATGTTCTCACTTACTTGCATTGCTGTGTGATTGCACTTCTATAGGTATGGTTGTACTCCTACTGTGCAGACTTCAGTGGGATCTGTCAAAATATAACCGTCAGTTAGTCACAGGACACAGACAGCTAACTAGATTATACAGTGTGTGCAGGTCCCAGCCCTCACTCGCGCATAATTCGTAGCTCGGTCTTTTATATGGCTGGCCAGTATTTTATAATTGCCCGTATCTCGAGTATTTTGTTAGAAATAGCTGACAATTATATTAGTGCAAAACTTTTTCGCAAAAAAAAATGTGTATAAAATACAGTTAATAATGTCACGTTTCACATAATTTCAGTTCCAAGGTCAGCAATTATCTAAACCTAAAACTGAAAAAAAAAACCAACCAAAAACAAAACAAAAAAACCGGGGAGAATACTGCAAACAAAGAGTGCAAAACCAGTTTGTCGAGAAAAAAAAATTAAATAAAAATACAGGCAATGACACCAGTACTCTCTGGATATCTTTGCGTGTAGTTTTTCCTTTTAAAAATGACTTTGGAAAGCTGCGTCTGCAGCCTGTGAGACCGATCTAAAAGTCGTTTTTTGCATTTCCTTTCTCGGTTCTGAGAGGCAGGTATCGATAGGACGGCGACACGCCGTTTTTAGTCCCCAGATTATACTATTGCCCCTCTTCGCCCGGCGGTGGTGACAGCCCGCTCACTGATTTCTCCAGAGAAGGTTCTCAGTATTTACAGCGTGTAAAGGACTTGTGCGGGTCGGGGAAGGAAGGGCGAGTGAGAAGGGGGTAGTAGAGGGAGAAGCGGCAAAAACGAGTCACCTACCTTTCTTAGAGTCATAACTAGAGGGCCTGTAATGTTGTTCTAGCTGGTTAGTGATCGTTTTCAAAGAGTCACTGCTCTGCTTGTGGACAGAGCTGGCATTTAGGACAGTCTGACTTAGTCCCTCGTTTGAAGCCACTGCTGCGGAGTTGTATCTCAGGATTCCCTGGCTCTGCAGAGCGTTAAAGTTCCCATAGTTTGTATAATTGCTATAAAAAGGTGAGGTGTAATAAATATGCCTCCCCAGGAGGGAGGAGGGCGAGTAGGCAGCGCTGTGCGGGGCGGAGGCGGGGGTGGCCGAGGAGAGCGGGGCAGGCTGGCAGCCTTGGCCCAGGGTCTGGCTCTTGAGGTCCGAGGTGGCGATTTCGGCCAGCGACCAGAGTTTGGGCTTGCTGGCCGGCGTCGGGGGGCCGGGGGAGGCGCGGCCGCCCAGCGCCGCCTTGCTGGCGCTGCGGGCGGCGTCGGCGTGCGGGTGGCCGAGGAGCGGGGCCTCCACGGCCGCGAGCGGCGAGGAGGTGGCGGGTTTGGCCGGCGGGTCGCGCTCCCCGCCGCCGCCGCCGTCGTCCTCCTCGATGTCCTCCTCCTCCTCCTCCTCCTCTTCCTCCTCCTCCTCCTCCTCGATGTCCTCGTACTTGTCCTTGCACTCCGAGCCCGACTCGCAGAGGGGGTCGCCGGCTCTGCAGGGCAGCTTCTCGCCGTCCGACTCGGCGGAGCAGGAGTGGTCCGTCAGCGAGTCGACTTGCAAGCTGATCCCTGCAAGGGTCCGTCGGGCACAGAAAGGCAGAGTCAGGGCGGGGGCAGGCCGGCAAAGAGAGCGGGCGAGAAGCGAGCACGGCCACCGCCACCGCGGCGGGCGGGGAGAGGCTAGCCGTCCCGGCCTTTTCCCTTGTAATCCCGTTTCGAGGAGCATCCATCCCCAGGGGCTAGCTCCGCCGCGGCACCCCGCACCGCCCCGCCTGCCCCCCCCCCCCCCCCGCACGGCGCCGCCGCCCGCCGCGGCACCTCCGCCCCCCGCCCGCCCCGGCCACCGGTACTGCGCGGCAACAAGCGCCCGGAGCAGCCGTAGGCGACGGGACGGGACACGTTTTGGGGTCGCTTTTGTTAAACGCCGCCTCCCCACCCCTGCACCCACCCCCCTTCCCCGCTGCCCCGCTCCCGAGGGGACGCGACGGGGCGGGATGGGGCCACCCCGCCGCGACCGCGGTCACCCAGCGCCCACCTTCGTCCTCTGCGGAGGTTTCGTTGCTCTCGGGCATCTTCTCGGGACTCTCCTCTTTACTCCTCGCCCCGTCGCCTTCGTCGTCGTCCTCATCCTCGCTCTTGTTCCGCGGGGCCCAGGTCATCTTGTTCTCCTTCTTGAGCCGCCGGCGGGCGTTGGCGAACCAGGTGGAGACCTGGGTGAGGGTCATCTTGGTGATGATGGCCAGCATGATCTTCTCGCCCTTCGTAGGGTAGGGGTTCTTGCGGTGCTCCTGCAGCCAGGCCTTCAGCGTGGCCGTGGCGTCGCGGGTGGCGTTTTTCCTGTACGCGGGATCGTTGAGCTGGTAGGGGTAGGCAGGGCTGCCGTACGGGTGGTAGCTGATGGCTCCGGTCATCCCCGTCGTATGGGCGTCGTAAGGGGAGCCCTGGACAGAACAAAACGGTGGGGTTGGCAATTTGTTATTGCTGATAGCCATTAGTAAGTTGTCAAGGCGAGATCGGCGGTTATATTTGTATTTCCCCGGGATGGTGTCTTGTATCCATATTCTATGAGGGGGAGAAGCAGCACCCAAAGGCCATTAAGTTGCGACCCCCCCTCCCCCGACTTCCTCCGCCCAGCACACAGACACTGGCACACGCGCTGAAAATCGCCGATGTTTTAATCTTTCTGCCTAATTTCAGCTCCTTGTAATTGAATATTTCCCAATATAATTTTTGAACGGCGCAGACATTTTAAAGGCCCTACAGGTAGTGTCTTGATATCTACATTTCTCTCAAAGGTTCAAAAGATGTTTCCTTTTTTGCTATAGAAAATACAACAAAGCCGCCACTTAGCAATTCACTGCACTAATGCATTGCAAATCCAATTTGCAAATCAGAAGATATGCACCGTTTCGAATTGTTCAAATGCGATGTAATTAGCATTTTAATTCGCCCTTTAACGTTTAAATTGCGCTTATTTAAGTCTGCATAATGCAAGAAAAGTTAAAGATATCGCGAAGGAACTCGCTAACTTTCAGCACGTCTCTGAATCCCACAGATCGGCGAGTCACAGGCGCAACATCACCCAATATCCCGCAGTTCACAACCTCGCTGCAACTTCCAGCCGCTCGCCTCCCGCTTCCCAACAGGAAAAACAACCAAGCGAGATCCTCAGATCTTTTATACCACCCCGAATAAAGACTGCACGACAATCTACGCACCGTATTTTACGGACAGAAAGCAAGTACTTTCCCTGTCACTTTGCAGGGAGAGCGAACTTCCTCGCTGTCGTCCCTTCCTAGGGTCTCGACAGCGGCTCCAGTCTCAAATTCCGGGCACAGGTCTTTGTGTGTACGGACTAGATACGTGTCTGACTCTGTGTGCGTGTGTTTATAAAACTATATAACCATCTAGACGTGCAGTTTATTTATATAGTTTATGGCTTTATTTATATAGTTTATGCACAGAATACACACACACGCAATTGCAAATGCTCCATTTAACTAATAAGAAGAAAGTGAAATCCGAAACTGCGGCCACCACAACCATCTTGGGCTTAAGCGAAGCTCACAGATCGCAAACAGATGCTCCTTTTCATTCCTAAAATCCAGTTAAACCATTAGCACAAAACACACTGAAAGTAAATAAAACCACACGGGAATAAAGCCCGCAGCGCCTCTAAACACCGACTTAAAAAGAGAGGGGGAAAAAGAGAAAAAAAAAAAGGAAAAAAAAAAACCAACCAAAAAAGACACCACCCCCCCATCCTACCACAGCGAAAAGAAAAAAAAAAAAAAGAGAGAGAAAGCGGGGAGGGGGTAGGGGGTAGAATGGAAGCATCCAACTCAACTGACTGAGACGATCCGTATTTCTTTAATCAGGGCGCCCGCACGTCTCCGCGAACCGCGGGGCGAGCCCGGATCCCAGGCCCGCCGGCACCGCGCTCGGCCGGGGCGCGGAGTGAGGCGGCTCCCCGGCCCCAGCCCCGGTCCCGGCCCCGACCCCGACCCCGGCCCCGGCCCGCCGCTCGGCCCCCGCTCCGCTCCGCCCGGCTCCGCGCCTCTCCGCCGGCCCCGGCCGGGCTGCGGAGCGCGGCCGGTGCGCGGCTGGCAGCGGCAGCAGCGCGGAGACGGCGGCGGTGCGGAGCGGAGCGCCCGGCTGCGCGGCGTGGTGTCGGGGGGCTGATGGCGAGTGTGTGAGGAAGAGAGGCTGAAGATGATGAGGATGAGAATGCGGATGCTAATGAAGAAGGAGAGGGTTTCTCTTCGGTAGTTACCATGTAGGAGGGGAATCCCGTGGCGGGGTCTGTGGAGTACTGGAGCGGGCTGGTGAAGCCTGTGGCCGCCGCCTGGGCGGTGAAAGCTGCCGATCCCGGGTAAGGGCTGAACGCCGATCCCGACGAAGACCTGGCCAGCTCCTCGCTCCTGGGGGCCGCCAGCGCCGACGCCCCGTACGCCGGGCAGGAGTACAGAGCCAGCGAGCCGGGGGGCTGGTAGAGGTAACCCTGAGGATAGGACATGGCTTGCACTGGCGTGCACAGGAGCAGGGAGGGGGCGAGGGTGACCGGCCCTGCTGCTGTCGCTGCTCCTGGCGCTGCTTTCGTGCTCTCCCTCTCCCTCTCTCCCGCCCGCCCTCCCTCCCTCCCTCTCTCTCCCACTCTCTCTCTCTCTCTCTCTCTCTCCCCCTCTCTCTCCGGTTGGCTCTGTGCAGTTATGTAGAGAATCAGAATTGTTATATGCTCCCCCCCATGCGCACCCGCTCAGAATAAAAACAAACAGGAGGAAAAAAAAAAAAAAGAACACCCCCCCAAAAAAGGGAAAATAAATCGAGCGGTCAGAAATCTAACCGGGAGGGGAAGGACATCTGGGAGAGACGGAAGAGGAGAGGGTTAATAAAAAGCGAAAGAGAGAGAGAAAGGGAGAGAAACAGAAGGGGAGAGGGGGAGAGAGAGGGGGAGAGAGAGAAGCGAGCCCCCGAAATCAGAAAAGTGGCTGCTGCATATGGAGTTCTCCCAGCCAGCCAGCCAGCTCCCCCAGCGCCTGCGAGCCTGTATTTTGGGGGAAGTATAGAGTCTGAAGTGAAGAGTTGAGGGAAGGAGCACTCGAGTTTCTGAGGGACATTGGAAAACAGAGCTGTCCGTCACCGCCGCTCATCTGCATAGCGCGGCGGGCCCGCCCCCTCCCGCTCCGGCCCCGTCTCCTCCCGCGGCCGGCAGGCAGGCAGGCAAGGAGGCAGCGAAGGCAGGCTGCTTTGTAATGCAAGCCAGCCTCTCCGGCTGCAAGCACACTGCTGAAGGCAAACGATGATACTGCTCATCAGCTCCTCTCCGGACTTGCGGAGCCATAAATACTCTTTTCGCACACTCTCGATTACACCCCCACCACCACCCCCCACCACCCCTTACCACCACCCCCCTCTCCCTCTTTCTGTACCCGCGCGGGGAGCAGAAAAGAACATGCGTTATAAATACGCGCATCCCTTCCCGCACACAAGCGCTCCGCGCCCGCACGCGTTTCTCCGGAGCGTGGGTTCGCGGGTGGGTCGCCGGGGCTGGGCGGGAGGCGGGCGGGCTGGGCGCAGGGGAGCCCGCTTGGGGCGAGCGCCGACTGCCCTATATGGCCGGGGAGGAGAGCAACTGCTCGGGCCAGCAGACCCAGGATCGCGCTGTTCCTGGCAGCCAGGGCTTTATAGTTGTTTTTTGGGTTTTTTTTGTTTTTTTTTTTTATTTTTATATAAGTTGCCACAAACAGTCAAGATCTAGTCACGGAGCGCGTTTGCACATTAAGTGAAGGGGGGGGGAAATTAATTTAAAAAATCCCCTCATCTTTCTTTCATTTCTATTCTTCCCGGCCTGGTGCGTGGGGAAGAGGCCTGGGTGACTCCTTCCGGGGGGCTAGCTGCCTTCCACCCCCTTCTCCCCCCCCCCTCCCCCCCCCCTTTGCAGTTCAGATAAATCTCCTCGAACGCGATCACGATGTAATTAATTTCCCAAATAACGTAATCTCTTCCCCTTCGGCCCCGGCCACCGTCAGCCACTAGCCATTGCCAGCTCTGCTCCGGTCTGGTTAAGGGAGGAGGAGGAGGCGAAGGCACCGCTCTTTTCCCCTCAGTGCAGACGTAAATAAATGCACATACGTGCGCCTGCATTTCTTTAACCATCAGCCTGGAGGGACCCTTCAGGAATCGGCCGTGAACCGCCCGCACTCCAGCCCCTGCCTTTGCCTCCCCGGGACGAGGTGCGGTGCCCGCTCGCCCTCCTTCAGTAGCCACCGGCCCCGTCTGCACCCCCCCCGCCGCGGCGGCACGGGGGTTGTCCTCTGCACAACCCCCCTCCCCGCAGTCCCCCCCAGTCCCGGGGCACGGCGCGGGGCCCTGCCCGCCCCACCGAGCCGCTAGGCCGCTCCGCGCCTGCCGGCCCGCAAAGCCCGGGGCGGGACGGGACCGGGCCGGCAGGTAGGTAGGTAGGTAGGTAGGTAGGTAGGTAGGGACGGGGCCGATGGGGCTGGGAGCCACCGCGGCACTTCCCGCCAGTCCTTTATCCGCAACCTGCCCGGGACGGGCCGAAGAATAAATCGTGTAGGTGCTCACAAAAAAAAAAAAAAAAAAAAAAAAAAGTGTTCATAAACCGCGTGTTTTATTTTCCCAACATTTGTGAGTTACCACCCTCATTTAGCCAAGTGAAGTCGCTTGACGTCCACGGCCGACTTCTTCACGGAACGCCTCAGGAAGTTTCAGCGAGGCAGGATGGAGAAAGCTCATCCCACGAGGTGCGCCAGGGAATCGTCTGGCCGCCGGCAGGAGGGGAGATGGCAATAGCTGAGGAATTGCGGGTTAGCAGGGCAGGCTATTGTTAATCAATTAAACATGCAGCTAATAAAAAGAAAATACACTTCGAGAAGCCGTTTCAATAGCCTCAAAATGCCGTATTGAAACTACGGTCAAGTATCGGGATGCGTACAGTGTCTGAAGCAATCCGAGCTTTCCATTTTCTTTTTCTACCTGATTTTTTTTTTTATTTCTTTCCCTTCCTCTCCTCCTCTTCTGTGAAACCCACATACCAGTTTACCCCTGCCCCTACACGCAGCAGTAGAGATCTGGCCACCAGACATACCGGATTAATTCCTATCCAGATCTATCAGCTGGCCTGTAGAAGAGGCGATCCTTAAAAAAGCAGGTGAGGGGGAGGAGGTTAACACCAACAGGTATTTCTTGTCATTAACTCCCGACTTCCTGATAAGAGAGTGATAAACAACTGGTAAACTCAGTGCAACAGATTACAGAAAAGACATTTGCTTCCCTGCTTGGTGATTAATGCGCATATATTAAATAAAAATAGAAACTCTAAAAACAAGACCTTTATATAAAACACATTCATATTTCAGTAGTTCTATGGAATAATCGATATCATGCGATTACATCTGAATAGTCAATTCCTGTGTTCCGCAGACCGATTTCTAAGTATATGAGCTCTGCTTCTGAACGGAGCAGCAGCTGGAGACCTGAGAATGCAAAATTAATTATAACATTATAAAGTCATACATGAATCTCTCTAAGTCAACCTGCATGCCTTGCAAAATGTGCTATACTCTCTGCATTTTCATTTGGGAAGCCAAGTCTGTTCTTTTCCAGCAGGAGTGGTGTAAGTAAGTGTTTATCTACGCGAATTGATTGCTTTTAGTTCCTCCTCTTTAATAATTAGTGGAACAATACAGATTGGGAATACAATGGCCGTTGTGTTTACATTATAACAAGGGATTAATGCTATTAAGTGAATGTTACAGTTATGACCTGGGAAGAGTACTTAAATAAATACCGTGATCCCAGGAGAATTGATATAATTCAGTTCAGAGTGTGTGTAGATACGCACAGACACACACGCACACACGAGAGATACAAATCTCCATACGTATCTACATGCATATGCGTATGTTATACACGCTAGGTATACGTGCCCGTCCGTATAAAATGTAGGTGCTGTTTTTTTCCTCCATCTGCGTGTCTTTTCTCTATGAAAATATATTTTTGTGATTTCAGTGGGAGGAACGTTTAAATCAGGAACACTACTCCCCCCAAACACAAAGAGCAACAGATTATATTTCTGATGTTTTAATTTGTGCAGTCCAAAAATATTGTTTTATATACAGAAACGGGGTTAATTTCGCAATCAGAGATTAATGGAGTAAAATATTATCATTTCAAAAGACAAGTCCTTGCGTTGATTTGATTTGCATAATTTTTGTATGGCTTCAGAAAGGAATGGATTTACCCACTGCAAGGAGACGGTATGCATTTTATTACAAGTACACCACTAATTTGATGCTGCACAATGTGGAGAACGAATAGCTAGTGGGGTCATTTAAATATATCTGGCGAAGTCTTCGCGATAAACAAACCAGAAAACCGTGTCAATAACGTTTTCAAATATCGGTCAGTGTACGTGGCTGTATTTAACTTCTTCTCGGAGTTATCTCTGGTTGGAATGCCTTTCGCAGGGAAGAGATTTTTCATCTGCCTGGCTCCACCGCCGAAATCTAATTTTCCCATAGTACTACCCGTTACTAATAAAAAGCCGTCTAACTTGCGCTGTTAAACAGTAGAATAGTATTACATGCACTTTTTATTGGTAATAACTGTGGCAAATTAACATGCCTACACAGAGATATTAAGAGTTTACGCACTGCGTTTTTATTTGAATAATCTATTCATGAGTTCAGCGTTTACCTTCCCAGATTTTAAGCGGTGCTCTCGCCTTGTCTTCTTTAATTCAGTTTGCTCCAGCACAGCTGAGAAGGTAGTCGAGAGACACCCCCCCACTCCCACCAGTGCCCCTTTTTCAGCTATCGCTCGTTGCCGTCCTGGGAGACGGCTTTTGCGGTTTGCCATTTATTAGCTACATCTCCTTGCCCTAGTGACAAAGAGCCTGAAGTTTTCGGGCGAGCGAAGTGGCAAGCCACCGCCTGCGGGAATGGCACTCCTGCCCCCCGCCGCCGGAGCGCTGGCTGCCGGCAGCGGCTGCTCGCCCGCTCCTGCCCGGCAATCGGGCGTCTGCCGGCTGCTGGCCACTCGCCCGGGACCCAGCTCCCTTCGCTTTTACTCAGGTAAAAGGGAAAAAAATAAAAATAAAAATAAAAATCACACTGGGTTGAAGGAGAGATGTCCCCGCCCCAGGAGGGCTCCCTGCGGCCCGGAGAGCCCCACACGCCTGTCACCCGGACAATGCCAGTTGCCCAATTGCCGTGACACCGGGCACAGCAACTTTTTTTTTTTTTTTAAGCAGAGCGAAGTGGAACTTAGTGGGGTTTGGAGATGTAACACAATGCGCCGCAGAAAGAGTTTCCTGTGACATAACCACACAATGGTCTGGGAATGCTTTCTCCTTTCTCTCATGAAATGGGGGACCGCCACCATCTCCCGGAGACAGCGACGTGAAATAATAGACTATTGTATTAAAAATAACAAATGACACACGCATACTCCACAAGCGGAGTTGTCCAGTTTTCTAGTAAAAGGAGCCCAGTTTGCGAGGCTCTTTCTGAGCGAGGTGCTCCGCAGGAGCGACCTGTGCGAAGGAGGGGAGCCCGGGGAGAGCTGGGCGAGCCGTTCTGCCGCAGAGCTGCTGGGAGGGTTAAAGCAAAGAGCGGGGAAAACGGCGAGGGAGAAAGGAAAAGAAAGAACTTTTCTTTCCACATCTTCAGGACGAAATCGTTAGTTCAAGCCGCGTATGGGAGGGGGCGCTGTGGCAATGAATTCTCCAGCGCTCCCGAGCCCTGGCAGCCGAATTGTTTATGTAAGCTCCTTCCCTGAGGTTTCTTTTCATATTTCAGTCATTACTTTTATTAACAATGTTATCTAGCTGTCGCCCCGTGATACCTGCGCTAAAAGGTGGATTGTTCGCATGAGTTATGGTCACTTCTTTTCCCCTTATCCCAATTTTCTTTCTTTTTCTATATTTTTTTTTTCCCCTTTTCGGTTCGGTAAGAGTGGAATAGCGTATTTCATTTTCAAAATACCCTGCAAGAAGGGTCTGCCCAGGGGAGCGCTGAGAATTTAGACGACTCTTTATAACACGCAAACGCGCACAAATAGACACACATTAAACATACCCCCTGTTTGCAGCTTTTTTTTTCTTGTTCTTTTTTTTTTTTTTCCTTCCCCCCCCCCCCCCCCCCCCCCAGGGCGTCTGTGGCTTCGACATTTTGCGCTAATAACGGGCCGTGTCTTTACGAGGATTTAACTCCCCACTTTTGTGACGTTATTGGGGGGAATGTTTTTTTTTTTGTTTTTTTTGGTTTTTTTTAAAAAAACCCAAAACCTAAAGCGGATCTCTAAAAAGTAGATCTGAGGCTTAGAAAAGTTGCTTCCCATATGTCATACTGTTATTAAGCGTCTTAGTCATTTTCTGCTTAGGGAAATGTAAGCAAATATGTATCCCTAAGTATAAGATAAAAGACCTCCAAAGCTTTCCTGGAGCCTGCTATTTTCACCTGAAAGTCAGGCAGTGTTTCTCAGGGAGAGAACAAGTGTACGATCCACAGGTGGGATAGTTCCTCCTTCTTCAGGGGGAAAGGGAAAAAAAAAGAAAAAGAAAAAAAAGAAGTTAAAACAGCGTCTCTGGTTTTTGAAAGAGCCGCCGGGCCATCAGTGCGGCGGAGGCAGGGAGCGCTCGGAGCGGCCGCCGCGCCCCCACCCCGCCGAGCCGCGCCGCCCCGCGCTCCCCCGCGCTCGCCCGCTCTCCCCCGCGGAGCGGCCTGCGCGCTCGGCCGCCGCCTGCGCGGAGCTGCCGCCGCTTCTCGCAGCGCCTGGAGTCGGTGTCTGTGCGAGCGGCATCGAGCGGCCCGCGTCTGGCTACACCGGGGTGATCCCCGCCATGGGCGGCGGGAAGGAGGGAGAGATGGATGGAGGGATGGAGCGCTGCCCTCCGGAGCTGCGGGCAGGGCCGTCGGGAGGGGAAGAGCTGGCTCGGGGGGGTCAGACGGGGGCGAGGACCACTACCATCCCCCTCGCCCCGTATGCTGCCGGGGGAAGAAGCCCTCCCCATCCCCCCATCTCCGGCTCCGCTGGAGCCAGACACTCCATACCACCTCTTTGCTTCTGGATTTTGTACTCGGCCAACGCGTCTTGGAAAGGCGGCTTCCCAGTTAGGTGGGAGGCTGAATCCCTTCGGCGCCTGGTACACTAGCAAAGTGGGTGATGGACGGAGTGAAGGAAAGGTGGGATGATTTAACTGAAGGGTTGCTTTATTTTAAAGACCCATGTTAAAACGTATTCTTCCAAAACAGGAATAGTTGACGAGTAGGTTTGGGCACTTTGGTGCCCAAGGAGCACTCGTAGTCAGGCTCCTGTGAGTGCTTTGCCTGGAGTAGATGTGTGTACATGGAGTTTTCCTACTGGTTCTTCCTCATACTTATGCAAGCGGTGTGGAAATCCGCTGTTGGGTTCAAATTGTTTTAGGCAGTTTTGAAGTCACTCTGGCAGATCCTTTCCCCTTCTTGTAATTGTCATCATCTGTTTGATCATCTCTTTTAACACTAGAGAGCACCTGCTCACCTGCTTTGTGCTTGTCTCTCATTCTTTCATACATTCATTCACCTCTGTGTGTGTATACGTGTATATGTATCCTTCATTTCTAGACCCAAAACCACATTTTTATATCAAGCCTACCACCCACTCCCAAACCAGAAATTCCTACTTTCTCCAATAAATAACCTTCCTGAACGATGAGATCTCTTTGTATCTTTTTAAAACCAGGTAGTTTCCTTTTTCAGAACAATCAACTATTCCCATCATACGTTAAAGAGTCATCCGAGGTTGCTGGTATATTTTTAAAAGTGGACAGAGAAAAGACAGAAAAAACGTAGTCATACTCAGGAAAAGTATTATGTATCCATGTGTTTTGTGATACCATGAGGTATTAAAAAAAATGGATTTAAAATTGATGCAGCATAGTTCACAAACATTCAGGTAGCTTTGTAATAATTTCACATTTTCTTCCATTGATGGGCAGAGTCAAGGGTAATTGAAGTTCTTATTTTCATATTCTCCTTTAAATTGATATTTCCTCTAAATCAATGTTGATCTTCCAGTGTCTTTACATTTAGTTAAGGAATTACTACAAAATTCTGTTTTGTTTTGTTTTGTTTCTTTATTCTTTACCCTCAAGCTTTACTCCAGGTTAGAATCTTTGAATTTTGGAGGGAAGATTTTTCATAATACTAGTCCTTCGTATATAAATGGTAAACAAAAAACACCCAACCAAATATTACTTAGAATATTGTTATGAGCAAAAAACATATAACACTATTTCTAACTTGTTAAAATATGCTAACTATGTTTACTCATATGGTCTCACTGCTTTTCCTGGCTTGGTAGCAATGCTTGAGTAGACTGTTGGTTGAATCAAGTTTTCAGCCTTCCTTCACATCACGTAAATGAAGGGCAGGCAGACCACTTGGCCCCTTGCTTTTCAACCTACAACCATCCAGGTTTTAAGACTCTCTCTTCTGGGAAAGGCTGGTCGCCAGTTTGCCAATGAGAGGTCTAAACACATGCACATTTCTCCTCATACAACTGACTCATTTCCATCAGTAGGAGCCCAGAATGAAAACTAGTTGAAAAGAAAAGTCGTGCTTTGATTCCTTCTGATATCAACACGGTTTCAAGAATGACGTGAACGGTTGACTTTGTTGTGTGTTTGGCTATGCTCAGCACAGCAGTGGGATCCTGTCATGGCTAAAATACTGTGTATAGGCTGACTCTTCACTCTATGGAAGGTTTGGAGAGCTGTATTGTTTTGCTAGTGGTAAGACCTCTGGGGGAAAAGAAAAAAGCTTGACAGAGGTCTTCTAAAAGATCTACACTAAACTAATGCCAACACAAGCTAATCAACAGATTTTCTTCTGTTTCAGAAAGACATTCTGTGTTTGAAGTGTAGGTTCCAGGAGTTTAAAAGAACAAATCTCATTCTTATTAAGACAATGAATTCTGCTTCATGCATCTCAGTCTTAAAAGACATGACCTTTTAATGCATCTCTAAAAGGAACGTAGCGAAATGATCCTTTTTTTCTTTTCTTGGTTGTTCCCCAATTGCTAACTAGTGAAGTCCTAGAAGGTCGTGACTCCTCTGCACTTTTAAACATGGATTTTTGAAACTGTTGTTGAGAATTATGTGATGTCATTGTCTCAAACACCAGAGGTGCACAATGTTTAAATTTTATTTCTCATGCAAATACACTGCCTGACTTTTTCATCTGGGACCCATTTGGTGGAGTCCTCGTACATGAAAGATAGGAAGTGATAAGGACGGGAAGAAAATACAACTGGTTAACCAGCAGCCTCAACTATGACATTTTGTCTCAAACAATTCTATCCTGAGGTCATCAAAACGCCTATAGTGTTCTGGTCTTTCAGTTTTTTTAGCTGTTGGTTTCTCAAAACAGAAGTAAACCAAAAGTTCCTCCCTTTCTCTCACTTTTTTCCTCCCCTGTTGCTACTCCCTTACCTTCACTTGGCTGCAATTTTTCTGGAAGGCACCAGTGTGCCAGACACATCATGAATTGGCAGTGGTGGACTTGCCTTTGTGACCTTCAGATGGGAATAATCTCACCAAAATAAGTTTATGAGCTGCTTCTTGTTGTTTGAACTTCAGGTCAATAGTCAGACACATAAGATATCCTTCACAATAGGTTTAGTGAGGTTAATTTATAAACTATAAAAATTTAATTCTGTAAATACATTGATTTAAGAAATAGTTCAGCGCCACTCCTGTAAGAATGTATAATAGGTTTTTGGTTTTGCACAAGCACACTTAATATGACATATTCACTTGAACATAAATTAATTTGTTTGGTTTTTTCTTCAATAATAGGTGCTTACTTTTTAATACCTCCTGTGTTTCAGTTGAATTTATGCACCTTATCAGATTTGTGAAGAGTATCCACTAAAAATATTTTCATGAACTTGATTAAAAATCATGTATAAAGGAATAAAACATTAATTCTAACCCTTGTAAAAATATAGGTTATAAAGGTACCTTTTCGCTGGAAATATGCTTGTTTCAAATACCCAATTGAAAGAAGAAACACCACATTTAGTATGCTTTTTTTGTTTGTTTGTTTTAATTGTTTCTTCTGTTTTCACCTGGTCAGTGGAATTGTCTCTTTCAGCTCTCTTACTTGATTTTTGTTTAACAGAGTTTGCCTACAAAAAGAGTTGGTCCATTAACACCAGAATCTAATCTGTGACTTTTACTTGGGACTAGTCTTTTATTATTCTTTTGCTTCATCCCTTTTCTGCTTTGATTGGCGACATACTGTCTACCAGATTTACTTTCACTAAAGTCACTGCTTAGTATTTTGTCAACGGAACACGTAGGCCATGACTGATTCTTAGTTTCCAGGCTCACAGTATCTTTCATGGGAAAACTCAGTGACGTTTAGAAAAAAAAAAAAAAGAAGAAAATAATTCTTTCATCAACTTTCAAGATTACTCTTTGATATTATGTAGGAGATCAAGACTCTGTAGTAACAGGTGCAGCACAAACATACAGCTAAAAGGACTGCTCCTAACCTACACAGTAAATAGGATATTATATAGGAATACTAGCAGGGAGGTAGTAAGGCTAACATGCTTTTACAGAGCTGTTAGTAAGTTTAGGAATGTAAATTATGTTTCTCAAGTGAAGACTTTCAGCATAAGTTAGGTCATAAAAAAGATGACAAGCACAAAAGAATCAAAGAAATTATTAGTAGCTGAAGAGCTGTGGAAGCAATTGACTTCTCCAGTCAAAAGGTAGGACCGAGTACACAGCAGCACCAGGCTGGTCCAGGTGACCAGAGACCATACACATGAGGTGACATTTTACACAGAATGAGCCATGACCCAGGGAGCAAATTAGAGATATCCACTTGTCATATTGGTAATAATGAAGCTTTATACTAGTGACTAGATAATAAACAAAGGATTCTGTGATGTTCCTCCTTGTTTCAATGAACAAAACGAGACCCTTGAACTTTAGTGTCTGAGGTTCAGTAAGAATGATCTCTTCATGGACTGACCACATGTCTGTCTCTTCATGTCTTAAAGCATATGAAAGCATCAGCAGTAAGACTGTTCTCTCCACTACTTTTATTAAAACTGTATCATGAATTATTTCCTTCATGCAGCATTTGTACTTCATTATTTTAATTAATTTGTCGTATGCCATTATTGATATTTACAGCAAAGCTCTCTTAAACTGGTTCTTTAGAGTACTTTTGAGTGGATCTCATATTTTTTTGGTTCTTTAAAACATGCCTAGGGGTCAACAGCAACATGAGAGGAAATTCAGCTGAGGGACCAAAGGTTGGATTCCATGACAAGAGAAGGTAGATTGGCTACTATACTTGAATATTCTGTATTTTTGAACATTATGTTTTTATTGAGCTTCCCAATTAAAAATCACTTTTATTTTGTACAAGTTATTCTGTGTGACATAAAACTCCAGGTTTCAGTAGAATAATATAAAGAAGTTCTACCAAATAAGAAAGGTATAACAAAAACTAGTTTCAAGCATTAGACGACTGAGGGGGGATCTTATCAATGCTTATAAATACTTAAAGGATGCGTGTCAGGAGGATGGGACCAGGCTTTTTTCAGTGGTGCCCAGTGACAGGACAAGAGGCAATGGGCACAAACTTGAACATAGGAATTTCCATCTAAACATGAGGAGGAACTTTTTTACTTTGAGAGCACTGGAACCGGCTGCCCGGAGAGGTGGTGGAGTCTCCGTCTCTGGAGACATTCAAATTCACCTGGACGCCTTCCTGTGCAACCTGCTCTAGGTGACCCTGCTCTGGCAGGGGGGTTGGACTAGATGATCTCCAGAGGTCCCTTCCAACCCCTACTATTCTGTGATTCTGTGATTAGAGCACTTCCTATTTAATCCTAGGACCTGTATATAAAATGTAAACATCGTATTAGCTTTTGCAATAATGCTCAAGAACAATATACAAACTGAGTGCACTCCACAAATTGGCTGTGTGTGCTGTCTGGGTCAGCACAGGGGTTCGAGGTAAGCACATCAGGACAAAACCTGTCTCAGCTCACACACTGTTCATTTTCATTTGAGAAAAATAATTTCTTGCCGGGGCATGAAGGAAACCGTGACCACTCAGCCTGGATGACCGGGGGTTCAATTCTGTAGGATGCACTGTGGAGTGCGCTTCCTCCACTGTGTAGACGCAACATTGTGGAGTGTATAGGACACTTGGCTAGTGGGCACGTCGCCCACAGGCACATATAGGAGATCACAGAACTGGCATTTGAATAAGCTGGCTGGGGAAGCTGGTTTGATGACAGGTCAGAATCAAAATACCACAGAGAGGTGAAGTCCTGTGGTTAGAATCTGTCTGAAGAAGCTGCACCAGCATCTTGGCATTGATTTTATGGAGTATTTTGGCATTGCTTCACGAAAGTTTCTGGGCCTAAATGACATTTTCAGAGACAGTAACATACCTAGAAGCCTATATCTCATTGGTGTCAGTGTGATTTGGGCTAGAAAGTGTCTGAACCCCTGCGACAGTTGGTATTCAATAAAAGAAAGCTCTTCTGAAATGTTTGACTATCTAATATCCTGATTAAGAATTTGATTCCTAGGCTTGTGACTATAAATGGCACAGAGCCTGAGAGCCTGTAAAAACCAGATCCCATGTCTTCTTCTGTGCTGGAACTATTTTTTTGAGGAAATGGATGGCAAAAATTGACTTGTCCAAAACAGACCATGCTTGGTTTTTGTTCATTTGACAAAAATGAACACGTCCTGCTACACTCAGCTAGGTGGTTGAAGCACTGAGAGTCCTACACGTCCATGACTAGTAGAGCTGAACCATAGACCAGGTACTTAAAACTGATCCATCGCCTACTGGAAATGTAAGGCACCTGCTCTACCATACTGTTACCTTTCCGTGCTGTGACATGATTGCTGAGCTCTCTCTCAGCCTCTCCATTTACCCTCTTTTACTCCATATGTGATGTCCTATTGTCTATGGCCTCTTCTTAGGAGAGTTTCTTTGGGTTTACAGTAAAACCCAATTTCTTTCATGTAGCACTACAGGGGAAGTCAACGCTAACTAAGCTCTGGGAGGTGAGGAATAACAGAAAAAAAGTAGCATGCTGGCTTTTGAAAACAAGAACTGAAAAATAAAATATTGGTCAAAAGGGTTCAAAAAGCAAGAGAAGAAATCAACGAAATAGCTGCTCTCTCAGAGAACAGCTCTGTTGCAAATGGTATTTTACTGTAAAGGTTATTCTGGGAAATTCAGGCTGAGAGTTCTTACTTTAGCACCAAGAAAGTTGGTTGAAATGTTAATTAAAAACAGAATTATAAAAGACCCAGCTGAAAATAATATGATGGAGACAGATCACCATGGCTTCTGTAAAAGAAATCTGTGCCTCTGTAAGCTATTCACATTCTTTTAATTGTTGGGTGTGATAACAAAAGAGTGAATACAAGAAGATTGGAAGACATAATTTATTTGGACTTTTGCAAAAGATGACAAAATTCATCCTGTAAATCTCATGAGTTAGCTAGGTTCAGTAAATAGGCATGGACTTTCTTATCAAAAGCTCCATCCACTCATGAAGTCTCGCTGTCCTCAATGTGGCAAGAGCTAAGAAACTTAGAAAAATTTTCCAAATCCACTTCACTTTTGTGGTGGTACCTTAGTCAACAGAGCAAAGTATTTAATATAAAGGGGCAACATGGATTTACACAATGACGTAGTAATTGTGCTAATATTATTTTTACCTAATTTTTATTGCTTTAGTAAGTCTGGTTGTTCTTCTGAACAAAAATGACCCAGTTTTTTCCCTAAACAGTCCCTATCTCTTCAATCTGTCATCATACAAGCTTTTTAATGTCTAGAATCATTTTGTTCATCTGCCTCTGCTTTTGTTAGCAACTTCAGCAACTAATTACAATTTTGGGCAAAGAAAGTCTTTGTTCAAGATCCTCATTCTTTATACAACACTGCCAGAACACCCAGAACACAAGACTTCCCAGAGCTGCTCCAGGAAAAAAAATAAATGGCAAAGACCAAACTTGGTATTCCTATAATGTTAAAAAGCCTTCAAAAGAGCAAATCGAGAAAGAGAAGGACAGAAAGAAAGAGGGAGAAGAAAGAGGGGAAAGAAAGAAGTAAAGAAGAAACGAAGGAAATAGAGTGAGAGCTTTCCAGTGAACTCTTTTTCTTTTCATATTTAAAACAAACAAGCAAACAAAAAAGATAAAATTGATTTAACAAAAGGAAGATTTGTACTCAAAAGAAATGCTGAAAACAACACAAGTCCCCCATATGAATTCATCAGCACCAGAGGACTCAGCTGATTAGGAACAGAGCAGATACTTTTTATCTCAGGGACATCAAACTGATTTTACCTGGTTTATTTTCCAGCATCCTAGTGCCTGCTGTGGTCCACATTCGTCCAGCATTACTAAATAGGGACAGCAAAAACCTAACCTGCCTTGACACATTTACACAGTATTTTTTCCCTGTGACCTAGAATCGTGCATACCTGGTACTTTGGGAGCCTGCTTGGATTCAAAAGCAAAGTAACTTTGTTCCTGAGGTGTGATACTAAAACTAATAAACTCAGCTGACAGTTGGAGATGGGGCATCTGTATGGCACAGCAGCAGGCCATATGGCTTAGCGCTCCAGGTCAGCATTAGCTCAAGGCACTCTTCCCCTAGCACAGTTTGATGTGCTTGTAGATTTCTGGGAGGTCTGGGAATGTGTGAAAATACTCTGTAGGCTCAGTTTGTCCTAAAGGCCACAAGTTTTTCTTTTCTGCTTAATCTCTCAGATCTTTTTCTTATTCAGGAGAGTCCTTAGCCTGTAAAGGGAGTCTTGCATGTCCTTCACCTTGTCCTGAAAAAAATTTGGTTTCTTAAATAATTGAAATCCACTAGTGATGCTAGCACTGGCTTCGTTTCCTCTCCAAATCCCCAAATAGGAAACTTTTGTCATGCCTAAGAAAACCTGCGGAATAAAAACCGTCAAAATATGTTAAGCCTCTCTGTAAAACAAGCTTTTGAAATCACTGTAGCTGAAGTTATCAGGTGAGATTCCCAGCTCACATAATTCAGTTTACCAGTAGGGAGACAATTTCAGCTAGCAGAGATTTCGACCCATAATTGTTCTGGGGGAGGTATTTGTGTGGAGATCATAAGATGTTTTGTCCTGGAATGTCTGGTACACAGGCATCTAAGAAGGACTGGGCAAAAGGAGGGGAGAAGGAATGTAAAAGAAAATGGAAAATAATAAAAAGCAACAAAAACATTCATGGCATATCTGTTTTTAATTTTTCTTCTTAACAGATCTGGGTTTCTGGTAGGCTATTCTGGTTATGACTAAACTAGCTCTTCAGGGGCACTTCTGGTCTGTATGGACAGAAAAAGTTCAGTGCTTACAAGCTTTTTAGCTCTTAGTGTTTGCTTGTTTGTGACGCTGAGTGAAATATTTCAACTGATTTTTTTTTTTTGGGGGGCAACGGAGGCAGAGATATACCAAAACATTTTGCAAAATTGTGTTAATTTTGTTGAGTGCTTCACTTTGAAAAGAACCTTGTAATTTTCTGAAAGAATCAAATGCTTCCTTTTGACATTTTTCTAAGTGAAGCATTTCAATTATTTCATTTGAAATGACATTGCATTTTGAAATTTCCTTTCAATTTTTTGAGAAAAACAGTTTTAAAAACTTTGAACTCACATAAAATATTTTGGTTTGCATCAGTTTTGCAATGTTTCATGAAACTATAAAAAAAGAAAATAATTTTCAATTTGATCCAAAACAACCCCTTTCTTTTTCCTACTGAACTACCAATGAACCAAAATTCATTTTTTTGCCCTGTTCGACCTACTGGAACTAAATGAAGAATTATTGCAGAGACATTAACTAATATATTTTTCACAATTTTTCATACACTTTCTGGAGGCTGTTTCATGCTGCAGATGAAATTTAATTAACTGCTTCTCAGTATTTCTATCATTCGCGTATTTCTGGTGCTGAGGAGCAAAACCGGGAGTCACTTCTTGTTCTGCACCTCGTGAGAGGACAGGCAGGGCTATGATGGTGATCTAGACTTTTTCCTTACTGTGAGCTCCCTGAAGAGACCAAAGGGTCTTTTAAACTCAAAAAGGCATTTTGTATGGAACAGAAACGAGGAAGTTTAACTTCATAAACAAATAAATATTTTCTCTCTCTGTGAGGACAAAAAAAAAAAAAGTAAAGAAAAGCTTATAAACAGCTTCACCCCTCTACCCCTGTGTGGTGTTAGGTGGGTACTTGCTTCCAGGTTTGGTTTCAGTCAACTCAGTGACTTTCTGGGTTGCGGCAAGCTCCGCGCAGTCCTCTCTGATCCCTAGGAAGTTTTCTTCCTGTCGCCAAGGGAGCCTGGCTATGCATATGTTCCCCGCTCCTTTCATGAGCCTCTCCATGAACAGCAGGCTCCCATCTTCTCGCTAGGGCTCCCATTCTCTTCTCCTCTCTCCGCTACACCCCGAAGCCCGGGAGCTCCTCCTATCCTCCTCCTCCTCCTACCCAGTCCTCAAGCATGCTCATCTGCTCTCCAGGGAAAGGAGGAATCTCTGCTCCCTCCAGGGGGTCCATCTGACCTAGTCACTCCCTTTTTAAAGGAACATGACATACAACGGAGAACAAAAAAATAAAACAGATGCTGTCCAAAATAAACCTATTCACATGCCAGAAGAGAAAATCAGCACATCTCCCAGGCTTGGTTCTCTCAAACCCCCATCACGTGGACGCTTAGGCCCTCCAGCTGTTTGTTGTCTGTGTATGGAGCAATGAGACCGTGTTCTGGTAACTTCTGCACAAACTGGCCAAGATCCATCGGATTTTTTGATCCAAAGCTTTTACCCATTTCCAGATTGCAACTCGCTCAATGCATTTTACACGAGACACATGAAAACAGAGGGAGTAAATCAAAGATTCTTTGCTTCTCTCTAATGCTCATGAAAATAGCAAGGGCTGCATGGCCAACAGTACCTAACATGGTGGGCCTACGGGCTGCCTAAAAGTCCTCGTGCTACCGTGCAGGGCTTTGATAACCATACTGGACTTCTTTGTGTACAACCGTCTCTTCCTTATCCTCCCCCCAAACTGTGCTAATTGCTATTGCTTAGGTAGCAAGCCCAAGTCCTCATCCTCTGCAGCATCCCAATAAAGTCTGAGAGCGCCTCAGTGTCTCCATGGGCAGCGCGTGACTCAGGTCGGTAATTTATGGCAGAATTAGAGAGAGAGCAGGATGAAGTTGAGAAACATTTTCAACATTTTTACTGCTGTATCTCACTGTCTTGCTATGTTCAGGTGTCTCATTTTCCTTCATGGAAGATTAATGGAACTGACTGATGATGGTTTCATGCGGTTTAAGGCCAGAAAGGATTATTAGATCATTTTAGCCTGACATCCCGTGCATTGCAGGCCATAAAAGGTATATGCACATGACACGGTGCAGTGCTGTACAGAGATACTCGCGCTACCTCTGAACAAATTAGCTCAGCTCCAGGAAGCAATAAAGCTGCATTAGACTGGGAGCAGTGCTGAAAGTGGTACAGCTAACGTAGTCCAGGCGCGCCAGCTCCCGGCTGCAGCTGTGCTGTCTCCAGTACCCAAACTGTCACTGCCAGAAGTGGCTCAGGTGCCTCTAATAAACCCCCTCTACCAAGCAAACTATTTAGATTTAAGCCTTTCGGTCTTTAGGGATGCTAAACTGCGTGTCACAGGAGAGATGGAGACCATGGCGTCACTGGCTGGAGGGGATTTCTCCACCAACGCTCCTTGCAGTATTGTTACGAGGAAAGCAAAACCCCGTTAAATTACTGCCTGGTCAGAGGCTTGCATGGGACGACCCACACCAGCGAGGTCCAGGCTTCTTCTGCTGGGGTACCCTTGTCACAGCCTGTCTCTACCCACAGTCTGTGTGGAGGGACCTGGCAGTCCAGCTTTTTGGCTTAGAGTCCTGTTTAAGTAGCCTCACAACCAGGACTTGAAATCCACTTCCACTTGATTTTTCCCAGTTTAGACATCTGTGGATCACATCAAGTAAAGTATTTTTTTTTTTTTTAACTATAGTCTTGCAATGGTAGTTGAGGTGGTTAATCCACATTATCTTTGAACTGATCCTTTTGCCACTGTATTTTGAAGCAAAACCTCTCAGCCTGTAGGCGCAATTTTCATTCTTTATTCCTAGGTATATTAATTATTATATTTTTTGGAGGGGGGGGCATGGCATTTTAGGCAGATTATTTGGCTCATTCTTGATGATCCTCTTCATTATCTACCACACTAACCTTTAACCTTTGTGTTATCTGCAAAACTTATTAACAAAGATTTTTGTGCCATCTTTAGGTGACTGGCACATGAGTAAAATAATATGGATAAAAATAAAACCCTTGAAGACTTCCTTAGAAACAGGAATACCTCGGCTGAGATCTTTTAGTGAGCTAGTTTGAACCTGATCTGCGTAGTCTCTGTCAATTTTGGAGTGTCCTGTGCTCTGGAGAATCCAGGTTTATTATGGTAGCACACATTGATTTAACTTGTAATCTTGACAAAAATGGTTGTCTGGCAACAATTCTTTCACCAAGCTTATCTGTAAACAGAATCCTAAATTTAAAACTTTTAGTTAAACCAGGTTGGGTGAACCTTCTATCAGAATTGTGTTGGTAAAGGGAATTTTTCAACACCTTGAAAATTCCCCTTTTTTCATATGTTTGCAAAAACATAACAGTGTTGTTCAAAAGTCAGTGATTATTTTATATAAGGCTTTTGCATGTAAAGTTTTTTCATAAGATGCGTTAACTTGAAACCATACCATTTCAGCATGTGTTTCCTCATGTGCCGTCCTTTGAGGGTGGTAAACTCTCTGTCCCTGGGACTTCATAGAATGTGATTGGTATAGCATTCTGTTAAAATGAGAACCCCCAAAATATCTACGGAACATACGTACCTAGCTACAGTTTGCCATCTAGAATAAACATACATAACCTAGGGTTTTTCTTGGTCCTCTACATTTACATTCCTTTTGTTATTACTTACTGTTGTAGCCATGGTTATTTGAGGATATATTTAGTGCAAATTGTGCAGGGAGAGGGGACGTTTTCACTAAATTAGCAGATGTAACTGGAAAAAACAGACAGGCTTTTGGCCATACAGTCCTTTCTTCAGGCTGAGTATATTTTAACTTGTAGCTTATAATACTTTGTTATTTAATCAGGTTTAGTATTAATATTTTATATTCAATTTTGTTTTCAATCTCCTTTTAACTAGGATAGCTTCTTGCTCAGTATAATTTGTTTTACTTGTGAACCAGACTTATGTATATCCAGGATTTTATTTTTTTACAGCTCCCATATTTTGCACATACTTACCACTTTAAATATGTGATGTACCAATGACTATTTAATTGTTCAATATACCAGAAAATAGCCTACACAAAGTTCATATAAATATATATATATGTACATAGTTTGGTGATATGTTCTGTCTCCACAAGGTAAATGCAATCAGATCATGATATCTATATCTAGGAAACCATTTGCTTTATGGTAGCAATTAACTCTTAGTTCATTTAAATAAGATCAAAAACTGAGTTACCTTTTTTGAGTTCAGGAGTTTCTGCATAAAGATATTAACTTTTCTTATTTTTAGAAATTCTGGAAAATTTTGTGATGCATGAGATGATGAGCAAGCATCTTCCGGGATGAAGTCACCCCTATTAAAATTTTTAGCTTTGTTACACATTATAGGCAGATGTTAAAGAACAGTAAAGGCTGTTATCTATTGTGAGTAGGTTTTCTATTGTGGATTCTACAAACAGGCCAGTAGATTTCTTTTTGAATTTTTTTTTTTTTTTGCTATGTAGATGTTTCATCCATAACATTTGCCTCCCATTCTGAGCTATCAGAAATAACTAACAATGTCTTTGATGTGAAGTCCCTGTCTGTGCCTTTTTTTCCCCATTTTATCCTTATGGAAGAAGGTGGAAGTATGAAAGGCTTTTTTAGTTGTAACAACCATCTTATCGTATTTCCAGGACCAAATGCAGAATATTCCTTCTCAGGCAAGAGCATATCCAGCTGTTATTTTTATTATCTAGGCTCCTCTCGCTAATACACAAATGGTTAAAAATGTGTTCCTTATCTGACCCCTTTTGCTTACATTATCTTGTGGAGGATACCATAAAACTGGTTTAAACACTTGAGTATATCTACTAGGATTATCCTGTTACCACCGTCCGCCTTCATGGTAACATTAACAGCAACCTAATACCTTACCTAGAGATTATTCCCTCTACTACTATGATGGTATCCATTAGAATCACGCAATCTGCCTCTTTCCATAGTATCTGTGTACTCCACTGAGTACATGCTCTTTCTCCTTCAGAATACCGCTACAATTATTTACGAAGAAAAGGAAGATATCAGTACAAAAAGACCTTAAACTTTAGGAAACGTAATTTTCAGGTTGCTAGGAAAAGGAGACAGTTCTCACAGAACTGCCCCATAGGAACAGAGAAAAGGGAGAAACTTAATGATATTGACCAATAATTGCAATCACATTTGCCCACCAAAATATATTTTACCAAGTTAACAGAACTACAAGGGAATAATTAAGTACAAAAAAAAAAAAAAAGGAGAAAATTCATCTCAGGATTCATAATGGCATAAAAGCATGTATAATCACAAAGCAAAACAGCCTCATCATTACAGAAGCACATGTAAAAGCACACATTAAAGCAGTTTCAGCTTCATGAAGGTGCATGTAAGTCTAGAAACAGGAAATAAGAAAGATTTAGATTTTAGAAAGTAGATACAAAGTTTGATCTTTTATTGATCTCCTTCCACACAGGAAATAAATAAAAAAAAAAAGATAAAATAGCAGGAGTAGGATATGTGTTCTTTCTATCAGCTATGTAATGGCACAGACGTGCCTTAAAAGCCCATAGGAGAAATGTCCGAGGGGAATTGCTGAAGTAGAAGCTCTGTAACAAATACACAGATTAAAAATTCAGACCTTGTGGATAATTAGGTGGTGCTAAACAACTGAATTGTAGCCAAATCTAGCTGTCTGTGACATGTGAAGGGGGATGAGAAACATCAGTGTATCAGTTGAGTACCAGAATTGGTGGGGCTCCTGAATAAGAAAAAAATCCGTGTTGGTCCTTACCTTCTTCCTCCATATTTGAGGTCTGCGTTTCTATTCAGTGCCCGTTGCAACCTTCGGCACTTCCACTACACCGCGCTTTCTTTTTTATCTCCCATTTTATCTGTGCCATCCAACAGTTATGGTCAGGATCTTGCACTCGGTGAGCGTAACAGCTGTGCGGAACCTACCATTGCTTTTAGCATCTGCAAAAGGCAGGGCAGGGGGAACAGAGTGGGCTGCACGTGCCAGAAAACACCGCTGTCGCCAGCCTCACCTTCTTTAAGAGCAGAGCAGCTGCCTCAGTTCTGAGCTCGGCGTGAATGAGGGTGCCACTCGAAATCCCTGTGTTGGCAGGGTAGTTTTTCTTCATCCCCTAATACCGAGTTGCAGTCGTAGGCCACGGTTTCACTCTAAACAAGTAACCTTTACATTCCTTTTCTTCTGCAAACAATCAACAGAAATCTAAACATGTGCATAACAGAATATAGTAAGAACAGAGCTCTAAATTTAGAAGTCGTGCATTTGGGATTTCAAAGCTGCTTCAAGTGCTGTTAGTACTTTTGGCAGCCCAGATTTATGTTAATTACATGAGGGTTGCTGGAGATGTCTCTCAGTGTCTGGACATTTTTGCATGTACTCTGTCTGTCTTGGTTTCCTGCATGCCACAGTCTTCAAGTGAACGTCAAATTTTAGTTGCAGCACTGAAATCATAATTCCACACAAATTCTAAAGGGCCAGAGAGAGTTGTATTTCATAGCTTAGGTTTCTGCAGCAATATGGACTTGGTATTACAAACCGTGTAACATGTGACTGCTGCCGAAGGAAGAAGGCACAGCTGGCAGCTGCGTGGATGAGCAAGCACATTGAATGAGGACATTTTTCAAGCACTGGTTGGGGAGAGAGAAAAATATGCAAATAATTTCTTTGGCAGTGTTTATTTATTTATTTTGGAGCTCACCCCATTGTTTATCATCATGATAGTTTTTGACAGATCATGTGTTGTGGTTACTTTGTATTTCAAAGGCGGATGTTCTGATATAAGTGATGCTGCCCACCCCACTTATTAATAGCAAGGGGTTGTAAACTTCCATAACTGCACAGTTTATCATATCATATGTTACGCCTTGTCTAGGAGGAATGTTTTCATCCCTGAAAAGATGGACAATAAATAGACAATAACATACCATAATTTGTGACAGCCAGAATGCCTTTGCCAGGAAATGTGATGACCAAGCTGGGCAGATCATTTGGACTGTGCTATCCAAAAGCCACCTGATTATTGAATGCATTGTGCTTGAATAAGGGTTTGTGAATGCCCAACCAGCACAGTCATTCCTCTCCCATACTAAATGAAAAGTCCATTCCATTTCCTTGCAAACCTTCTACTTCTTGTCCTAGGTGTTTTACCTCGTTCAGTCACGTGCGGGATCAAGGACAACTGATCAAAGCGAGGTAATAAAAAAATCTGTTTCAGTTACAACATCAGCCTTGTAATGTCCAAGCTTCTTAACAAACGTTGCATATATTCATGGAAGTTTCTGCTTCCAGGAGAGCTTAACAGGAGGAAGTGATGCTCTGGGGACCCTGGTCTTTCTCGTAGTACCCTTCCTTCAAGGCCTTTGATGACAGCAGAATCAACCCCTGGCTACACAATAAAATCAGCCCCAGGGCAGGGTGAGGGTGGCAAAATGGCCTTGTCATATTCCAAGTCCAAACAGGGAGGGCATTAGTGTCCAATTAGTAGCACTTGGTTAAAAGGAATCATGACAGCAAGATGGAAAATGTTCCTTTGGCTAGAGCTGGCTCAGAAATTCTCAATGTCTGTAGAGAAAACTGAATTTTCTTACCGGCAATGGGATGCCAGGGCGAGGACAAGGTTGGGAACTCTTGCAATGAAAGTGGGAAGGAGAAGGGGAAAGGGCAGAATTAAATAAAGAGCTGAGGAGAGAGGCCTGGAGAGTTGAGCATGTTTTTTTGCTCCTGCCCAAAAATGTTTTCTTCTTTGGGCAAACTGCTCCTACGGAAAGGGATGTCTTGCACATGGAGCACTGGTCCTCAGCAGTATAGGCTCCCGAGGACAGGGGAAAGTAGACAGTTGATCCAAGACTATTTGCTGCCTCCAGGAACTGCCTACTTCACCATGCTTACAGCTGACCATGTTATGCTGTGGGGAGTTCATATCATATCATGTCATGTCATGTCATGTCATGTCATGTCATGTCATGTCATATCATACCATACCATACCATACCATGCCATACCACGCCATATCATCATATCATACCAATACAGTGTGTTGCTTTCTACTGATAGCATACCTTCTTTAATTTAACCTGGCAAAACTATCTGTCTTAAAATTCTTCTGGCTGCAAAAACTGCTGTCTGTGGCTGTCTGTGGCAGCTGACTGAAATATTCTCTTTAGTCTTTAAGTACTACCCGGGGTATTGGAAGCAGATCTGAAAGAACCAGTGCTAGTAACCCCAGCAGATGCCTGAAGCACAGCCTATTCATAAGGTGAAGTTGCCCTTCCGCCAGTCCATGTGCATACCTGGAAAGGGGCATATTTTCCAGCAGGGGAACTCCCCTCTGCCCTGCCCTTCAGGTCCCATTTCTCTAAGGCAGCTAAGGAAATCACTTCCGAGGAATAATACATTAACATGTGTTTTTAACCTGGAACAGATCTAGATCTGCTAATAGGCATGTTATGAAATTCATGTGTGTGTGTAAGCGGTTCTCTGGATGTAATTTGTACAAGCAAAGCCATGGCTTGATTCTTCAGTTATCAGTCTTCAGTTCTTGGACTACAGCTTGCAAGAATGAATTTACAGAGGTCCTAAACCCGTCCTCCTTTATTCACGCTGCCCCTTGCAGTAAATACTCCGGCTCTCGTGGTGCCAGAGCTGGGCTGCACCTCATCCTTTGTCTCACCCCCCTTATGATCAGATCTCTCAGCTCCACACTTGTTTCTACAAAACTCATTGTCCAGTGATTCCAAAATATGGTCTGGGGGCTTGTGATAGTAGCAGGTACATTTATTTATATGCAAAACTCTTTGCAAAGCAGAGGATTAAGGGCCAGATCACTAACTTCCATTAAAAGTGGAATCTGGCTGCTGCCCAACAGTCAACATAATGTTTTATAAAAAAACATATTTCTCTACTTTTTAAAAAAAATTCAAATGTCTGGGAATTAACAGTTGTGTCTCTCAGTCTTCTCCCTCTGCACATAATTCTTTATAACTCAGCCTCCCTACACCTGTCTCAGGCTGGCCCCCTCCCGTCTTCCATCTGAAAAAATATGTATAAAGGTCAAAATAACAAATTGCTGGGAGATTGTTGGAAATAGAGCATTTAAATAGGAAATGGTGTTTAATAATCTGTGTTTGCCCTGTTCCCTGTAAGGGCAGAAGTGCTTATAATGGCAAAAGCAGGAATCAGTAGAACCGTACCATGTGGCCTGTCTCTAAAAGGGAGACAAATGCGGTGGAAAAAAAGCAGTTGCATAGAAATTGCAGTACAGAAATTACATGAGAATTGTATTGCAGCTAAATAAATTGGGCAGCATTGCCACAGTGTGTTCGTTACATTGAATCTCTCAGCCTGTGGTGCAGAGCAAGGTACCCGTGTAGCCAGCTTCTCCTGTGCAGCTGTGGTCAGATGTCACCCAGCTCATACAACGAGCGGCTGAAAAACAAGCGTGAACACTGGCAGCAAGAGAGGGAGGCTGAAGTGTTCCCTGAACAAGCAGGTGAGAAGAGACAGGGGGTCCTTTGTTTGCTCCTTTTGGTTCTTTTTCACCAGGAATAAATTGTCAGAGACGTTCTGAACCAGCTACAGATGCCTTCTCGGGGCATCCTGACACTGCGGAGTGGAGGAAAAAACCAAAAGGACTGAGAGAGCTAGTGGGAAGGGATGCCTCACTTGAAATACACAGAGGAGTGAAAAGACTCCACGACATTTTTTTGGACATGGAAGACTTGATGTTAACAGGAAAAGATTGGTGAACTACATCTCGTGGGTTAGAAGCTGCTGGAGTTGGTATTTCAGGGGAATTGACTAGAATAACCTCTGGAGGGAGGCTACAGACAAACAGAATTACAAAGCTTAACACCAGCAGTCTCTTGCGTCTTCACTCCAACACTTGCCCCCTCCACTCGTTCACTGTGTACTTCATCCACCATTCTGTACCGTGACAAAGATTGTCACATCTTTTTAGGAAGCAATTAGAACAAAGGATACAAAGCTTGATAAAGCCTAATGAAGTCCAGTTAGTGCCTCAGGCTATTTGAACAACATACTGAACTATGCCCCCTGCAAACCCCCACCATTTCTAATTTGTTAGGTGTGTTCCTGTGCAGCCTTATTCAACATGAATGAGGGATATCTCTTTTTACTTGGAGAAAAAGTAAATACTGAATAAATTGACCCCTAAAAAGGAATTTTCGTACATTTATTAGGTGTTCAATTATTTTAAAATAAAGAATGTAATCCAATAAAAGCCTTTTAATTATATATTGATATATTAATTGCTTTACTATACAATAATTCTAATGCTCACACTAAAACTACTTTGTAAACATTCTTGCAATGCTAGTACACAAAAGTAAGCCTCCAAATGACCGCTGGCTAATTTATGAGAATGGAATAGCTTAGTAGGAGTAATATTCTAGCTTCTTAAGGCCTTGTATTCACAAAATCTAATGGTACATATTTCAGCAGGTTTCATCCCTCTCTTGTGTGTATGGATGAAGAGTAAGCCAAAGGAAACCTATATCCCATAACCTTATTGAATAAACTCTACTATTAATCTTCTCACAAAGTAATAGATTTTTTTTCTTTCTAGAGATATGGAAAGAATAAAGGGAGAGGAAAGTAAAGGAGGGGGAAGTAAAGAAAAGTTGTACAGAAAGAAATATGAATATTTCAGCTGTCATTCAGAAGCCACTTCAAAGCATACTATTTTGTCTTTATTTTTGAGGATATTTTGCAGTCCTAGAACATCCCGAGATATGTTTTAATCTGTTGTATGTCTGTATGCATTTTAATGTCCATCCACAAAAAAATATAATTTTTCTAGTTATATGACCTATATTAATAGCATTGGGCTTGCCAGTACAATGGCTTTTTTTTCCTTGAACCTCTGTTAAATGACGTTTAACTTCAACCTTTATACTGTTCTCAGAATATTCAGAGGAATTATCTAGTTTGACACACTGAGAGACTGTGTTGTCCAAGACCAACATTTAGATGCCTCGGGTCTCCAGAATTACAGCTTAGCTCTTGCCACGGCAGATCTACCAGAAAAAGGTGTAAATTTATGTTTAACCCTTCCAGTTGAACTGGTGCAAAAAACCTGAATGCTGAAAGTGTGTGGCAGGCTCAATGTTGCAAAGCATTTTCATGTGTCTTATGATTTGAGTGCCATTTATGCATTAATTTATAGTTGAAATCTCTTGCTAATAGCATCTATCCTGAAGATGATTTTTCACAAGCATGTGTAAAATTTGTCTAAAGCTGTTCAGCTCAATGTGTTTTAGAGATCAGAGAAAATTACTTTTCAACCTCTTTTTGGGGGGCAACAATATGCATATGAAAAATACGGGGTTGGAAAGTGCCTTTTCATATGGAAATAGTTCACTGAAGTGTAATGCAGAGACTTGTTCTAGATAAGCTTTTTGATTTTGTGAAGCTAAGAGTGCTTAGAAATCTTGTACCAACCATGCACATTATTTTTTAAAGGGCTGTCACTTTTATCTTTCAGGGTTCTGCGGACACACGTTTGTAGTTAGGTCTATGGTTGGGGAAAACTAGCAGTGGTTGAGATTCTTCTCAGTGGGAGCAAGTAACATTCTCATTCTCATAATCTCTCTGGTACTGAACATCTAACCAAAATGATAAATGACCTGAGTTCAGTTCATTTATTGATCGGTCTTAGTGAGTTCAAATTTTCTTCACTGAAACTTTGTAGCCTCTCCAATAATAAATATATTTCCCCAAAATGTCGGGTGACTGAGAGTCATTTAGGTCAACTTGACCAATCTTTTAGGATCAGGTAAAAAGGATTGCAATATAGAAACAATCCTCCTTGGCTACAGAAACATTGCAGAGGGTCATATTCAGCTGCTTACACCATGCTTAGTCTTTTCCAAGCTACCGCTTTGCTATCAGATAAATTTTATCTACTGCTCCTTTACATTTACATTTTATCATAATTATTTACACTTTATATTTGACGGTGTAGAAATGGAGTCTTGTTCATGCCTGGTTTACCAAAGAAGCTATATTGCCTTCTCACCTACAGGCATACGCCATGGCGTTGAGCCCAATATTCCTTCTTTGACAGCAGTCCTTAGCTTTTGGCAGGGGTGACATGATGACCAGAAGGTGATTTTCCCAGGGAAAATCTCATCAAATGTGTTCGTACCTGTAATTTCCTCAGATGCAGAAAACAGCTATATATTTTGTGTTACTGGTGAACTGCATTTGAGCTCTCCCTTGGCTTAGCATAAAAGCCTAAAACAACTCCAAGGGTAAATAATAAGGGAAAATAGGAGAGTCCAGTAGCAGTACTTTTTATGAGAATATTCTCCCAATCTCCAACAGTACGTGACAGGGGAATTTCCCAAACACTGTCCTGACAGTTGATTGCTATTGATGGATTTTTCTTCCATGAAATTGTGTGTGGTTTTTTTTTTTTTTAATCCAAACACATATTTAGCATTCAGAGTTTGCCATTCTGCCAACAAATCTCAGTGCTATGTTTTCTATAGTTATCTTTACTATTCTAAATACTTTAATATCATCATAACCAAATTATTCCCCAAATATTAATTCCTTTTCAGATGATTGATTAGCACAAGATCCCTTTGAGACTCCTCGTGTGATTTCCCTTTTTTTATGAACACTGACCATTTACTCTTACCATCTGTTAAAAAAAAAAGTTTATCCGTTTAAGAACCTTCTCTGAAAAAGCCTTTGAAAATAAGCTTTTCTGAAATTCTTTTGGATATTTGAGAAGGCTAGATCAACTAAATCTTTGTCCACATAGCCTTTAACTCTTTCAAAAAAGTTCTATAGGTTTGTGAGGCATGACAGCCCTTCATCAAAACGTGTTTTTTCGCCCAATATTTCAGGTTTATTCACATGCCCATTAAACAGAGACTCATCTTCTTTATAGATCACACTTTCCCTATCCTTTATCAATCACTGATTTTATCAATATTAACTATTTTCAGATTATTGATAGAAAGATTGAGTAAGAAGGGACAAAAAATGATCCAGTTTCATATTTTTACTGAACAGTTAGAAAGATGTTTCACTTATTTAATGAATAGTACTTAGGCTTCAGTATTTGATTTCTTCATTAGAATATGTGGTATCTGATCAGCTACAAAAAAACCCTCTGTATACTCCTTTTTTTTTCTTTTGTAAGAGAGATATTATGGAAAAAATGTATAAAGCAACTTTGTGTAAGTCCATGTTCAGTAGGATCAGTTATATTACTATTCTTAATTCTTTTTTAATCACATGTCATGCTGGGTATTTGATTAATCTGTGGTCAGTGTCAGGTTAGAAGGCCTGTAATTGCTATGCTCTTCCTGTTAATTTTTCTAAAATATGGACACAATAATAGCTTTATTCCAGTTTGGGAGACTTTTCCAAATTCCTAGAGTTACTGAAAAACAGCCTTTATAATCTAAAGAGTTCTTTGTTAGTTCTTTTTAAAAAACTGCCTATTTTCTAGAGTTAATGATTTCAAAATGATTAGATTTAACAGGTGGTGTGTAATATCCAGGTAATAAATTTTCCAGCAGAAGGTGTTCCATCATCATAGCACTGTGTACCTATATAATTTGGTTTTCTTTCAAACACAGTTTTGCCTTCCTGTATTAATTCTTGGAAATTCTACTATTTCTATTTTTCGGGATTTCTTGTTTTCCTAATATTACAAATATTCTGTCTAATCGGTGATCGGGTAATAGCGCAATGGGACTGTGCTTTAAATTAAAGAATCCTTAAGGTGCAATGACTCCTATCGGATTTTTCATTTATGTCTAGTGACAAAGTACCGAGAAGGGAAGCTAACATTTCCATCTCCTGAAAGACTCATGTGAACATCTTGGGTTTTGCATATTTAGGGGAAAATGACACTAAGAGATCAAAAAAAATATTGCTGAGGAGGGGAGGGGGTAGGGAATCCTGCTTCTGGAATGAATCAAGGTAGCATAGCAAAGAAATATCTTGTCTGTTCGGAAAATCACCCCAAAAGCTGGACATGGTGTTATGACCAGAGCTGGAGACTGCAAATGGTCAAAGGACAGCTAAACGCTGTTCAGGAATACCTTCTGTGTCTTTGTTCTAGGGTTCCTGGAAGTGACTCGGGTGCCTAAATGCAGAGTCCAGAGAATATATGGAAGTCCTACACAGGGATTTCAGATATGACATGAGAGTCATGGAAGACCCGCACACTTCTGGAGCAGCAGCTGATGAGTGGCAGGATGATGGAAATAATCCAAAATGGGCTGTGTTTAGACACACTTGCATTGCTGCCCTTTTGCCAGGCTGGGAAGTTGACTTAAATTAATGGTGTCAATTGTATTCCCTAATTGTGTTTTTCTCATCTTCTAGATTTGTACTTGACATCCTGAGCTACCTTAACTCAGCAGAACAGACAAAAATTAGAATTGAAGATACAAAGCAGTGCGTTTTACTAAATACCTATTGAAATCAGATCCTAAGCATCTTAAATATGTGAAATGTTTGGAAACTTTTCATCCTAAATGCTATTTATAAAATAAGTCACTAAAATGTTAAAACACATGCTGATCAAAGACTCGCAGAAAAGAACAGTAGACTCTCATTCTTATACTGACTCATATTTAGTCTGTGATGCAGAGTAAATGATTTCATATGCTTGCAGACCCATTGACCTACTTGCAAACTCAGACTAGTTATATTTGCCACTTTTGCAGAAGCCTTTTTGCTGCTTATGGATGGGAGAGTTCTGTCCATAACTAATAGTATTTTAGTTTACGGAACAGAATTTGAGGTAAAGAAACCCTGAGTAACTTACTAGAGGTGGTAGTTACTGCCTCTAGAGGTAGAGAATTTGCTGTCAGCCTATTGAAAGCTTACTAGTTGCATACTGCTGGCTTGCTGCAAGACTATTAGTAAAAGGAGCAAATGAATGCAGGAATGTTTTTGTTAGGTGGGCACATACAGTATGAAACGTGGTTTATTAATAGTTTTTATTTTATTAGATGAAAGCCTGGATCATGTAATGGCACTTGGGGAATTAATGCACAGACCTTTTACCATCTTATCAAAGTGATCTTCTTTCAGCCATGTCTTTCAGCACAATCGTCCAAAAAAACCTGCAACAACCCTTTATTTAAATAAGTATCCTGCTAGCCATGAATCCAATTCCTTTATTTTTTCACTTGTCTGTTCACCATGACCACCAAGGCAGCAGTTTGTTCAAGAACTAGAGGCTCTGGCAGACCCAACAGCAGATCAAGACTCAGAATGTGTCATTTCTTCAGAACAATGTGCTGTGTATTTAAAATAATGGGAAGTTCCCAGTTCACATAAAATTCTATGAGCATTTGTCTCAGTACAGCCTTTAGGTAAAAACACCTTATTTGAGCCTTATAATCAAAGGCATTGAGTAAAAATTTTTGGCTGCAAGTTTGTGGTTCTTTTTTTAAATAAAAAGCAAGAACATCACCAAAGCAAGACAGAAAAGCAGATGTTCTGCTAAGCTGGGAGTTACTCCACAATTTTTTAAATATTCAGTTTTCTGATAATCTAAGGTACTTTATACACTCACTAGAGTTAACTAGCTCTTGTTATAAGCTCACATAAGGAATTCAGTGAATGTTTAAAAATCAGGGAAAATAATTCAGCAAAAGCTAAATAATGTTTAAATACTTAAACATAAGCATTTCTTTAAAAAGGTGGTTTACCCCCTCATTTAATGAAAATGTAATAAGGCTTGTAAAAAACTGCCCAGATTGGTGACAGGAGTAGGGTTAAGAAGGTTTGGATTGGTCACTCTAAATCTGAACTCTCATAATTTGTGTTTGTGGAAAGCAAATTCCACACGTAGTAAATTCTACTAGTGCAAAAATTAATTCAGGCATCCATTTAGTCGAGCAGTCTGTCTCTGCAAGTGGTAGAGATGTTTCAGAAGACAGCGTATAAAATGCTGCACTGTTCCATAGAACTTCTCCCTACCACCAGGTCACTAGAAGCTGATTTATGACCTTAAGTGGATAGTTTTTATAACTTAAATTCATGTGGTTTTTTTTTTAATTATTTATTGTCTTCTTATAAAAATATGAATCCTATAAATTTAAAGGTCTTGGCCTTGACATCCTGTGGTGGAGAGTTTCGAAAGCTAACAACGTGATGCATTCATTGTAGATTGTGACTAATTAGTAAATGAGTGAAAATAAAAATTCAGTGATGTTTAACTCCCCAAATAGTCAAAAAAGTAATCAATTTTTAAGTAATATGTCTAAGATATATGCTGATTGAAATAATATGATCCAATGCGGATGTCAGTGCATATTGGAAATTAATTTCTTACATGTTTATAACTTTTTTTACTGTGGTTATGACACACCTTCTGAAGGATTTGTGACCATTAGCAAGTGCACAATGCCATATGTCCTCATGCGCATGGCTCTGATTCAAAAAAGGAAATAAGAAAAGTCTGAAGGACACAGATTCTGAAATGAAACAGGCAATTCTCACAAGATGTCCATCCACATTTTTCACATCTGAAACATTTATAGAGTTCAGAATACTTCAGACTAGGATCCAGACTTGTAAACTGAGACTTCAAGGTTTTTGAAATTTGGCCATCTTCACTTAGTAAGCTTCAACCGGGAACCCTTTAATATTGACTTCATGTTTCACTTGAATAGCAAAGACATATGGTATTCTTTTCACATTGCCATTTAAGCCACCTGTCCACCAAAAAAGCACATACATAGGTAGAATTTCCACAAACCTGGGAGTGAAATATTTTCCTTAGCATTTAGGATTTACTTAAAAAATGTTATGCTCTATTCTGCAAAAACAAGATTCTCCTACACTGTGATGCTGTGGCATAAGGACAGACCTCGATCCTGGAGATATACCTCAAGCTATATCTCCACCATATCCGGATTTTTATGCCTAATAGTTTTTAAGGAATCTTATTGAAATAGCTCCCTTCTATTATATTTCATGCACTGAGAAAATATTAGGCTATAGATACTACCTTGTCTCTTTGGAAAGCTCTCAAAACCGCAGGCTTCTAAAACATGCTGGCTTTCCTAGTTACCATAGTGTTTATCTCATTCGAGTAACAAAGCTTGAAATCCTTTAATAATACCAAAAAAAAGGCGAGAAAAAAAAAGAACCTCTGATAAAAGGATTTTGAGTCTCCTATAATAATACAATTCAAACCAAATTGTTTTAATTCAAGTATTTAGAATGCAGTAACATATTTCAAAACCATAATGCGTTTGTAGATAACCCAATTTCTTTGTGTATAGAAATCTCAAAAGAGAGATGTGAGTTTGTTACTTAGTTTTGATCATTTATTTTGTATAAGTAATGACTATAACCTAAAATACTGTGTGGTGTTTTTTTTTTTTTTAATTTCAGTAAAATATCTTCTATTCCATGTTTAGCACATGAAAAGACAGGATTTTTTTGAAACAAACACAGTAACTGCAACTTCTCTAGAAGGGCTTACAGTAAATGGATTTGATTTAGGTACAGTACAGTGACAGCAGCCTGGATGTGCAGCTGACTGGGTACTTTCTACCTGCTGTCCTTGATGAAGCCTAAACAGGGTGATGAGATATTTCCGGAATAGCAACTCTGAGGATGATCCTTTATGACAGGGGAGAACCCAGTCTCTCCTCCATGTCCCTCCATGCAGGAGCCTTCATATGGGTCTCACATGGAAGAAATCTGCTGGAAATGCCTTTCCTACCAGCCTTTTGTTTTTTCAAGGTGAAATCTACAATCTTGCCCATCTCGTTCCATCTGTGTGGATGGAATATTTTAAATGCTGAATGTTGATTTTACTAAACCGCTATCGATCTGTCCATCCATCCATCCATCATATTTGAGAAGCCGTGGCAGTCTGGTGAAGTTCCCGCTGACTGGAAAAGGGGAAACATAATCTCCTTTTTTAAAAAGGGGAAAAAGGAAGACCCGGGGAACTACAGGCCGTCCAGTCGCACCTCTGTGCCCGGCAAAATCATGGAGCAGATCCTCCTGGAAACTATGCTACGGCACATGGAACGTAAGGAGGTGATTTGTGTCAGCCAACATGGCTTCACTAAAGGCAAATTGTGCCTGACAAATTTGGTGGCCTTCTATGACAGAGTTACAGCATTGGTGGATAAGGCAAGTGGAACTGACATCATCTACTTGGACTTGTGCAAAGCAATTGACACTGTCCGGCATGATATCCTTGTCTCTACATTGGAGAGATGTGGATTTGACAGATGGACCACTTGGTGGATAAGGAATTGGCTGGACAGTTGCACTCAAAGAGTTGCAGTCAATGGCTCGATGTCCAAGTGGAGACCAGTGACGAGTGGCGTGCCTCAGGGGTTGGTACTGGGTATTGTGACCAGTGCTATTTAACATCTTTGTCAGCAACATGCACAATAGGATTGAGTGCACCCTCAGCAAGTTTGCCAATGACACCAAGCTGTGTGGAGCAGTTGACACACTGGAGAGAAGGGATGCCATCCAGAGGGACCTGGACCAGCTTGAGAGGTGGGTCTGTGCAAACCTCATGAAGTTCAACAAGGCCAAGTGCAAGTTCCTGCACAAGGGGCAGGGCAATCCTAAACACAAATACAGACTGGACAGAGAATGGATTAATAGCAGCCCTGAGGAGAAGGACTTGGGGATGTCTGTGGATGAGAAGCTCAATATAAGGTGGCAATTTGCACTTGAAGCCCAGAAAACCAACTGCATCCTGGGCTGCATTAAAAGAAACGTGGCCAGCAGGTCGAGGGAGGTGATTCTCCCCCTCTACTCGGCTCTGGTGAGACCCCACCTGGAGTACTGCGTTCAGCTCTGGAACCCCCAACATAAGAAGGACATGGACCTGTTGGAGGAGTCCGGAGGAGGGCCACAAAGATGATCAGAGGGCTGGAGCACCTCTCCTATGAGGACAGACTGAGAGAGTTGGGGTTGTTCAGCCTGGAGAAGAGAAGGCTCCGGGGAGATCTTATAGCAGCCTTTCAGCTCCTAAAGGGGGCCTACAGAAAAGATGGGGAGGGACTCTTTATCAGGGAGTGTAATGACAGGACAAGGGGTAACAGTTTCAAACTGGAAGAGGGGGAATTTGGTTTAGGTATTAGGAAGTAATTTTTTACTGTTAAGAGAGTGACACACTGGCACAGGTTGCCCAGAGAAGCTACGGATGCCCCACCCCTGGACGTGTTCAAGGCCAGGTTGGATGGGGCTTTGAGTAACCTGGTCTAGTGGGAGGTGTCCCTGCCCATGGCAAGGGGTTGGAACTAGATGATCTTTAAGATCCTTTCCAACGCTAACCATTCTATGATTCTATAATAAACACTTTTTTATTTAGTGGTTGTTTGTTTGGTTGTTTGTTTGTTTTTCTTGGAGTGGATATTTTTCTTCCCCACCAAAGTTTTCAGATGTGCTCAGCACCTGTGTAGTGAAGGTAAGTCTGGGAGAGGCAAGGATGCATATAAGCCAGGATGGTCTGTTAAATACAAATAAAATGTTGGGATATGGGATAAGTCCTTGACCAGAGTTTAATTAATAGTAGAAGACAGAAGGATGTCTCTGTATTGGATCATGCATCTGGAGGAGAACTTTTTCCAAGGGATTGCATGGCCTAGCACAAGTGTCAGGGTGTTTGTCTCCCAGGCTTTGTCTCACAGCTAGGAACGGGCAAGGGCCTGAGAGGAGGAGAGAGGAAAATCTGCCTGTCTCTCCTCAAAAGGTAGAACAAAATAAATACCAAAGATGGCATATGTGGTGATGCTATGTCAAATACCAAAGGTGGTATATGTGGTCATACCCTAAAGAAACCAACTGTAAGGTTATCCTGGTTCTAAAGACACCTTGGAGGTTGAATCTCTTCCAGGCACAAGTCTTTAAGTACTGTGGTAATGGATGAGTGGAAATTCTTGCCAGCTCCCCTGTGTCCTGCTCAAAGTCTGACTGAATGGACTTAGCAAGGGAGAAAAACAATGTGAAGTTGAAGGGGAGGGTGGAGGGGGGAATTGTTTCCCTGCAGCCCAAAGCTATGATGTGCAGAAGTTATGCTGCTGTAACCAACCACTACAGAGCTCCTCGGCATAGTGGCTCTACATGATGCAGAGACATAATAATAGTCATACTCACAACGTGCTCCTCCCAGCTTCCTTTTTGGACCCTTTTGGAAAAAGACAGAAATTGTGCAATAAAATTCAAGGACACATGGAATTAGAGGCTCTGTCTGCAATTTGCCCAATGGCACCCTTTTGGCCTCGAGATCCTTATGTGATGAGATTTAGTATTTGGCATAAAAAGATTTAAGGTTTGAGGGGAACTTCTTTAGCATTTGTAAAGCTTCAGGCAGTAAATACAGACTCATTTAGATTGTTTATGTGCCTGAAGTTTGAGAAAGAACTGTATCAACTGAAAAAAATACATTACAAAACGTTATTAAAATATGCATTTACATAAAAAGCAAGTTTGTTCCTGTCTGGGTGCTTTGTTTCCTGCACATGGAAAAGACCACATTAAAATAAACAAATGAGCATTTTAGTTAAATGATCATACTCAGAAATAGTAGAAGAATAACTTGACAGCAAAGATACCCCCTGCGAGCTTGCTCATAGCATTGCTCCTGGCTGCTTACTCTGTCTTCTCCCACACTCTACCTGTAGTAGAAGAAATTGTATACTCCAGACATGACTGTCGTAGGCCTTTTTTTCTTAATTTTGCTCTAGTGACTGCAATAGGCTGAACTACAGTCTAACTGCATTGCTACTCAGAGAGTAATATATCAGAGGATAAAGAGGAACATCCTATACAGTTAAGCTTCTAAAATGCAAACCAAAACATCATTATTGCACTTTCTGCAGAGAAATAAATGCCTCAGAACTTTTCCAGCTATTCCTGTGTGAGGCTATCTCACAGCTCTGAACAGTATTAAGATGGAAATGAATCATGAGTACATGGATGAAATTGCTGGTTGGACATTCTCTGTGAAGCCGCCTTTATTTAGGAGTTTCCTCTTCTTCAAGCCACCAGTTCCTACTTCTGTTTACCTTCTTGACACATTGTGGGACTGCGTAAGGCACAGGTTCAGCTGGTGCATTTATATGTACAACAGAGGTAATTACATAGGTCCTAGTCCTGCAATTGAGCCTATCTGGATGGTTTACACAGGAACAGCTAGGTCAATTTGTACTGTCAGGTCAATAATTACTGTTGGGCTGCAACTCTTTGTACTGGATAAGGTATCTTTAGTTAATCTGGAACATGAAGAAATCATCTTTGCAGTCTAAAATTTGTCCTTAGCATTCTCATATGTAAGTAGCTTTATAGCAACACATACTATTCTAGCAGCCTCAACAGAATTATTCAAATTCCTGATGTTACTTTGATGAGAACTGTGCAATCAGGATCTAGAGAAAATGAATAAAATACGTAAGTTATCATTTAGCTCCACCATTCAGTGTCATATGGAAATTTTCCAGTGAAAAACACTTTAAGTTTCCACAAGTGAGAATCAACCAAGGAGCTTCACCATCAGTCAAAGAAGCTTTCTCAACTGAAAGCAGTGTTCTCCTATCTGCGATGAGAATACCCATAATCAAGACTCTCACATTTACCCAGGATGGGGGTTAGCTTCGAGCATCAGGGGAATTCAAGAATGGGCCACAGTGTCAAACTACAGCAACGGGTCACTCTGTATGAGCACCTTGCGCTAGAGTATCCTCCTGGGGTGGAGCCAGGAGATGGCATTACCTAGTAGGCATCTTCATCCTTGTGGACCAACTAAAACAGACCAGACCACTTGGAACTAGCTGTGTTCTTAATCCCATAATAATAAATGCTCTGACTGCTCATCCCTACTCTCTGCTGGAGTTACCCCTTTAGTACTTGGTCATCAGAACGATCACCTTTAGTGCTGAGTTACTGGAAGAACCGTTTCTGAGACATTCCTCAGCTGCTTCAAGCAGATTCAGACAGGTTATGGCACACAATCACATTAGTTGTTTAAATAATATGTCTGATTTTCCTTTAGATTAATTGGAGAACATCCTCACGACTTGCTCCAGCATTTGACTGTCAACGTTGGTAAATTCCTGGTGGAAGATAAAGTTAGGGATGGTAAAGATTTCCATTCTTACAGCTAGAGGCAGAAGACATAAAAAGGGAAATGAAAGAGCAGTTTTGAGGATATGAGTAGCAACTAAAAGGTGGCCAAAACAAGCATCTCCATGGCAGAGGATCTCCATGTAATAACAACATAACTGGTACATGCACACAGTACAATGACCAGTGAGCAATAACAGGAACCATTTCAAAACTGAAAATGGAGTTACAGAAAATGAATGTGGGCCTGTTGTACCATCACAGGGCTCTATCTTTCAGAACTAGTTGAAAAATTGTAATAAAGCTATCAGTTTTGTTAAGAAAGTACAGTCACACATTCAAATGTACGTTTTGTATGCACAGATACTGTATTTTCAAAGGTAGCATCTGCTTTTGGAGCCATACAGAAAGTGATGAAACTGTAACAGTAACAAGACAGAATGAAAAATCTGGGTTTGTACTTTTACCTAAACTCTGCAGGTATATTTACGTATTTGTGTTGGTTTTTTTTTTTGCTTTTGTTTTTTAATTGCATTAAATGTATAGTGCAACTTTTATTTACTGACCAGAAATATTTTAATTAAACAATATTAGTAAAAGCCGAGAAACTGCACAAGTATAGCATTCTTTGATATTAAATGAATGCATTAGATGTGCCGCTTTTCTACTACAATCTAAGTAGAATACTGTTTGATCACTAATAAAATACAATAACCATTCCACTCATGAGATTAGCCTGAGAAATCACTTGCTGTTATGGGCTGAATTATTCTGTTAATCCATACTCATGGGATTAACAGCGATTATATCCTTTGGGAAATCATGCAGCTTTCTAAATATATTTCTAGTTTTCTTCAGAAGTACTGGTAGGAAAACAAGAAGTGAATGGAATATACGGAGTGATTTCCCATGGTCTTTGAAAAGCAATTCATCTAATTGTATTACATTTACATAACTCCTAGGCCTTTTGCTTAAAAAGTGGGCTTCCTTTAATCCATCTGTCGTACTTTATTCTACTACAGGATAGAAATCACAACATGCTTCAGAGAGTTAATCATTAAAGACTATGAATTGGAGTTTTATGCACAAAAGGGCATAGGTACTGGCACAAATACACATTATATCGTCTTATCACACTATCTGCTACACATTTAACCGCCTTTGATCTTATCTAATAATAGATATATTGCTGAAATAATCACCATTTAAATATATTAGGTTGTTTGACATAGGTACTACACACAAGGAAAATCAATAATGATTATACAATCACTAGATACAATGTAAACTGCATACCGCAAATGTCTTTACAGGGTTAGATAACATCACAGAAATCCTAATGAAAGTCAATAGCCATTAGTTTTTAGAAGCAGCACTTGAACTTTTGGGATTTTTTACAGTAACTAGTCCAACCTTAGGTGCAAGATTTTAAAACAAATGGAGATCAAAGAAAGAATGACAAGTAGATTTAACAAAAACGCCTCTGGACCTGGTCAATATTTGCTGTGCTTTTGAAAAACTAGTAAATATATATTAATCTTCTGTAGTAAGTGGAATCTATGCTAGCAATATTATCCAGAACCTTCAAGTGAAAGTATTATTTTCAAGTCTTTTTTGCGATGGTAGCTGAGCTAATAGCCACCACCTGTTAGCTCTCACAAATTAAAGCCAGTGTGCCTACCTAAGAGATAAGGTTACTACATGGAACTCTTTAGCAAAGCTTTATTCCACAATCTTAAGTTGCACAACAAAACAAAATGACAACAAAGCCTACAACTGCTATTAAATACATGTTCAAAATCAAAATGCGGCTTGTGAGTAATGCTTTATTCTGTTCAGCCCATCTGAAAGTGCACTGTAATATTCTTGTTATACTTTCGGAAGCTACATTCCTGTCTAATTTCAATGTATACATACTTGACAGGATTTAATATTGACGAGAAAGAACAATATTTTGACTTGAATGGTGCAAAATTAAAATTAAAAAAAAGTAATCCTTTTGTAGAGAAACTGTAGCGGTCATGAGAGAAAAGTACAAGGTTTTATCAGAAGCTGAGAATTAAAATAATTTCACATGTTTTGGCATAGCAAGAACACGAGGACTTTCAGCAAGAGGTGCAGCATTTACCTTTAATCAAAGACAAGTGCAGTTTTATCTCTACACAAAATCAATTGGTAGTTCTTGGTACTTGCTAGATGTAAAAGAAAGTGCCCAATATAATTACACTGACATAAAGGTCCTGCTGCTTTTCTCACCAATAAGACATAGAAGAGATTCGGTAGATAAGCAGGCTTTGAAAATAGTTGCAGAGCTGTAAAACAATTTTGTCTCAATTAACTGCTATTTTTAGCAACATTCAGAAGGCAATACAGTATTTATTCTATATCTCTATGGCTTTGAGTCAGACAATTTTCAAATCTCAATGTATAAGTAAACACCAAAAGAGGATAAAAAAAGTTTTGTAAAAATATAATCCACTCATTCCTGTCTTCTTTTAAAATTAAAAGATTTTGGAGGTATAGAACCAACAGTTTATAACCCTTATCTTCTATCCACTCTAACATGGCTGTCAAATTTACTGTTTAAGCTTTTCTTTGTAATCACACTATTACGCACTTCATCACCTTCCCCACCCCCATCATTCGATCTAATGGTTTTAAAGGGAAAGGAAATTACTTGTCTTCACTGCCAGCACTTGACACTTTTATGGGTCATTTGTAATGAAGCTATTCTTTGGTTTTAATGGAGACCTTGATTTGGACCAGTGTGAATAATTGTCAAAAGGTGATTAATTAAATAATCACCACCACCCTGTAAAATGGATCAACATATTACATTACACTGATCCAAAAGTTATTTTATTCCTGCATTAGACTTCAAATTCTATGCATTTAAACAAGCCTTAAACTGGGCCATATAATTTACTACACATTAATTATACATATAGTGTGGCTAAAGTAAGGAAAAGTGTTTTACACCTTTTTTAACTCTGTAAAATATGCTGCTAAGGCTTATAACAATAAAAGATCCTTTGGGGGACTAATATTCTTGACTGACAATACACACACACATACACACACTCACCTATGTATATAAATTAAATAATATTATCTACATAAACTTAACATTTAGAAAGATCTCCGTGTTTTAGAAACACACAGTTTCAGGTGAGACATAGATTTTAAACCCAACTCCACCTTTAGCTAAATCCGAACAAGAGACAAGCATATGGTTAATAGCCTGTGCAGAAGATGGATAGATATGTACTGTTAAATCATGAAATATTATTCTTTAGTTTAGACAGTCCTGTGCAGGTTTATGCACTGCTAACTCTTCCAAGTAATAAACTTTGTTAGAGCCATAGCTTTTGTTATAGCTTATTGCCTTCAGTTCCTTTTAGACAGTTGAAATACTGTTAGCAATACTATTTATAATTTGCTCACGGTCTATATAAATGAAATGTCAGGATTTTGAATCACAATTTTTGAGACTAAATAAGATAATGCAGCATTTTGGTTGCTGAACATTTCCAGAAGAAATTAAGCTTAAAAGTATTGCTGTTTAAGGAATAAAAAGGCACCAAGCGAAGTACATATATAAATAGTCATTGTGGGAAACGGGAGAGAGAGAATTTTTTTTTTTTTGGAGCACATTTCTGCACTTGTTCCAGTGTCTACAAAATACTTCAATAGACTGACAACAGAGTCACATTTCAGAAAAACATTAAATAGCACCAACACGTTAAATGATGATAGAAAAGGCAATACTTCACAGAAATATGTAGGTGTCTGCTGTACACAAAAGGCAAATAGCTGTTTTGAACTGTGAAGACTATTTAAAGGTTTAGTGTACACCTTGGATTCCTGCTGCCTACATAAGTACAGAGACCTAAATCCACTGCATACTGGGACTAACTGATCAAAGCAGTAGTTAAATCTATCCATGGAAAATCTAAGTAGTCTTTGGAGGCAAGTCTTTGAATGCAGATTAGTGATTTCATTGAAGTAGTCAATCAACTGCTTTTTTCTGGTTGTTAAAATGTCACCGAGTGAACACAGTAGATAAAAAAATGATGAGCAAAAAATAATATTTCAACTTGAACAAACTTGCTATTTGTAGACTGGATCACATGAATCTGCTTCAGTCAAGATCATTTCAGAGGTAGCTACAGGAATGAATCCCACAAAGGGACTAAGTTTAATCATCCAATCCCAGACTGTATTGATTTTGGAACTACTTGCAATGACTATATAAATAAGCCATTTCTTTGCAACTGTATCTGGAGCCGGTCATGAACCCAAAACCTTCACAACCTGGTCCAAAGTGAATTATGCCCTGCAGAAATAAATTAATAAAACTAACACAGCTAGGCTTCTCTACCAACTTATTTTCACGTTTCAAGAGCTTAAAAATATAAAATCAATAATCATTTAGTCATAAGGGTAAATGAAGCGACATAACATCAAAGTATACCCTTTAGCCATTCAAGTCATTCTAGGTAATTTATCTCATCAAAAGGCACTGGTAATAATCCTTTCCACTCTGAGACAAGCCGCCACACAGCTGCTGTATTATCCTAGAGTAAACAAGTTTGGAGAAAATATTAAAAATCAATATCTGTTTCCTTCTATCAGGCCAGATGGCATCCATCATAAATCTGCCTTTGTAAAGAGTTCTTTAGGTTTAGCAGCCAGAGTGTGAAAGACAACTGAATTAACAATATAAAACTCAGGCCAGTTTAATAGGAATTGACAGCTGGATTTCCTTAAACTTACAATATTGAGGCAACTGAACAATTTGCTAAAATTAAACAGACATGGGAAACAATCCATTGCATTAATGTGCTATCTAAAGGAGGCTTTGACTAATCTTAGACACTCCAAATAGTAACATTAACTTCACAGAATCCATAACAGCACAAACATAAAAGACTCCCAATTGTCATTTTTTGCATTCCTGTGGTTCTCATGCCACAAAACACAGCAATCACCTCTCCTTTGAGGGTCTGCCACACAGTCCTATTGCTGTCAGGGAGCACTTACAAAAAGTTTTGAAAAAAGGAACTCGATTACAACATCCTGAACACAATAGTTGCAATTCTCAATCAGATTTTGTAGCAGCTGTTTAAATCACTGTTGTATTGAAAAAACAAATCTGCAAGTTCATCTTGGCCCTTCACGTACAGCTTGAATGTCAAATGCTTGTAGGCTGCTGACTGCACCACAAAACAGCTCTCCTCATCCTTCGGCACAAACTAGGGCCTCAAAGTGAAAAAGACTGCAAAAAAGACTGTCATATTTCATGTTTTGTATCCTGCTATGGGATATTTTCTTGAGTATTGTCAAAATGGGTTATCACGTGTCCCTTTGTAAACCTGCAGAATGGGATGTGCTGGAGAGGGCTCTTAAACGCTTCCAGTTCAGACTGCACCAGCTTCCTCTTACTGACATGTGGACTACTCTGCTCAGTCAGCCTCTTTCATCCTCCCCTGCTGTTTTTACTTAAACAATCTTCTGTTCCTTGGGTTCATCCAGAATGTGGGACTTCCAACCCTAGACTTCAAATGTTAAAGACCCAAGAAAAACTCACCCTGTCAGTGTTCAAGGTGACATCACTGCATGTGGCTTTTGGATGGATTTGAGAATCTGTCTTCAAACAGAAACATTGCTGCAAGCTTACTCACAGTGTGGCTAATCACCATGCCATGATACAGCTTGATGCCAACTCAATTTCAAGGTTTGAAGCCATAGGAATCTAGGTGTCTTCTGGTTCACACATGACAGAGATATTTATGTGCTGAAGGGGCTTCAATTACTCACCGACTGTAGTATAACTTACTTGTGACATTATATTCCAAATTTCATCAGAAACTTATGCTTTTTAATCAATCCATCACTTATTGTCAGTCATCTGTATTTTCCCAAAGTAGATGCACATTCATTTCTCTCTGTTGGAGAATGACTCAGACTTCACTACAGTACTCTTCCTTATGCCTATATAGCCCCAGAGTGTAATAATTTACAGTCTTGCCAAATCTGTGGCCAGGAGCAGATGAATTATTTGTTGAGCTTTTTGTAGTTCCATATTTGGCATTAGCTAATAAAACTATTTGCATATTTTCAGTTCAGTTACACAAAATCATAAACATCAGGTGATAAGGCAACATATCCGCTCTCAAGAAAACCTGAGAAAAAGCATAGCCTGTGCAACTCTTTTCAGTCTTAGGGGGAATAAATGGCTGAATACTCCGGGTGCTGAGGAAAGGGCTTGCGAATGGAAAACTGGCAGGTGCCTGGGGCTGAGGGCAGGCTTTTTTTTTCATAAGAATTGGGAAAAGCTGCTGGGATTGATACTGGCCTCCTTGTCTGTCTCTGGCAGTGCAGCCCAGCTGCTGTTTCTTCTTTCAGGTACAGCAGACGTAAGGGATAGAATGATCATTTGCCTGGTTGCCCAGAGGATTCACTGGCTCTCCTAGAGCAGCTTTGATAGGGCTGTGGTAAATTCTTCATTTTAAGTCAAAAGCGTGAACTCTTCCAAATCTAAAACCTAGGGGTCCTGTGTCACACAAAGGACAATACCACGTGAATGCCAGTGGTCCCGTCTGCCATACAATTGTCTGGCTGGCAGAAGGAGCAACTGTCACCCATCCTTTAGTCTCAGCTGCGTATGCCATGGTTTAACTTATTTGCAGGAGCCCAGGGCAGACTATCAAATAAGCCAGCATCATTCCAGAGATAAGAGACTTGGAAGGCTTCCAACTTTTGGGATTCTTCTCCCACTCCCATGCTAGCTTCTCTCCTTCTCACAAAGATTCCCGCTTCCCTCTGCTCTCTGATCCTGTTATTGGGTTCACAGCACAAGTGACTTTGTAGTGAAATTTGCTAGCATAATAAGTTTCAGTTAGTAGTTGAGCTGGAGGGCAAAGAGAGTCTTGTGACATGATAGCATTTCCCTATGAAATTGCACCTACAAAGAGAGCTGGGACAGAGAAGCGCAAAGCTGTGGGAGGAGGGAATAAGCTTGAAGAAGCACCCAAAGAAAGCAAAATTAAAAAAAATGTGGTCCTCTGAAAAAGCCTGAGTAGAGATTGGCAAGATGAGTTAGATGTTTAGCACAGATCTGGATATATTTCTGGGAATAGGATCTAGATATCAGATGACTGTAAAGGTACTTTACAGTATCTAGGTGATTCAGGGCAGTGTTCCTTATGCATTTCCAGTCTCCTCTTTTCAAATCAATATCAGTATTCTCATTCACATAAAAGGATACAGAATGAAGGACTGATTGTGCCAGAGAAGTCATTAGATTTAAGTTATTTTCCCTTCCCGCAGATCTTCCATAAGATAAGATGGTTACATTGAAGGTAATTATATAATATATGATCATTTAAATAATAAAGATGTGAGACAAACATGCTGGTTATTTCCCCCTGAAAACTATAATCATTATACCATACTACATTATGTCAATGCTAAAGGCAATGGAGTTAGTTAGGTTTTTATTAAGCAGAGTTCTATAATTAGTCTGCCTATTTTATTTTCTCCAAATAATGTTATTATTGATGTTATCATTCCTCTGAACTTAATGGTAGACAAATAAAGGTAATTATTTCAATAAGTATTGTCAGTATTAAACACTTTATTAGGTGAAGTAGAAAGATTAGACAAGTTTCTTCTAAAATACAATGGCTGAAATAATATTCTCTAGCATTATTATTCTTATATATTTTGAATTTGTTAAAAGCACTACTAACTCACATGATTCTGGTAGGTATCCTGAGTTAAAAATGTTTCCAGTCATTCACTCTAGAGGGCCTAAAGTTTTGGCTTAATATGGTAACTTACAAATGACTAGCCAGACTTCAGATGCCTACCTTTCAAAAAACATACTCCTCGCTTTTGCTGCCAAGTTCAAGTTGTGTGAACTGAGGACACAACATTTGGCACAAATTAAAGATCTTTTGAGCAAAGAATGAGAAATACACTGTAAAAGGGTAACAACTACCCCACCTTGCATTTACAGTTGAGAACCATTGACATTTTCTTCATTTTGATTGACAGAAATTCTGAATTTGTGTCACAGATACTGAATTCACCTGAACTTCAGAAAGTAAAGACATAATCGTCAAGTTTTGATGTAAAAAAGATACACACAATGAGAATATCATGCAGTCTCTTATACATGAGGGACATGGCAGATGATTTAAACAGAACTTTTCACAATCCTGCACAAAAATTGCAATGGGCAGATGATCAAAAGCTCAGAAAGAATAAACACTTCGTCTTACCTAGGAATTGGCTCCAAGTTAACAACATTCTGTGGCCCAAGAGCAAAAAGGCTGATAACGGGCTCAAGGCTCAGTATAACACAAGTTTACCTTCATCACTGAGGATGGATACCTCTGATGTAACTTTGTCATTTATAAGTATGATGTCTAGTCTTGATGCAGTCATCCTATGCCCCCTCTGTGGTCAGTGGAAGAAAATGGGCATCTCAAGAGATGCTAAGATAAGCATCTAAAATAGGACAGCCAAACTGCCCTTAAGAAGCACCTACTTCTCTCCATTGATTGTAAGGGCAGCCTTAAGTAAACAGCTCAAATGTAGACATCAAATTTTGTCTAAAACTCCATCAGAATCTCACCATGGGGAACTGATATTCAGCCTAGAGACCAGCTAAATGTATTTGCCATATCTAAGCTTAATCAAAAGCAACATTATCTCCATAGATAAAAAGACTGAGACAATGCTAAAAGTCATAAGGAAGCCTTTTTTTTTGCGACTCCTTCTTACATAGAAGCCTATCAAAAAGGATAATTTTACAGAAAATAACAATCTCTACAATCACAAATATTTATTTATACAAGCTGATGGTATTGAGCATGAAAGTTACTTGTACACTACAGATCACAATTATAACAGAAGTCTTTATGCCTCAGTAGACAAAACTGACCAAATTTGCATTCAACGGGATGTTGTCTTGTCAGCTTGAGAGCTGAAGGTCTGCCACAGCAGTGTTCAAATGATGCAATTGCTACATTGAAGAAGGTATAGTCTGGATCAGTTGGGTGGTAAATTGAACAGAAAGTCGTTGTCATGGGAGTCATGAAAGACCTCAGAATTTACTTCTTCCAGAATGATTACGGTTAAATCCATGATAAGCAATCATGCTTCTGTGAAAAAACCCACAGTTTTGAACTCCAGCCCTTTTCTGGACATTATTGCTCTACAAAAGAGTTTATTCCCTGTGTTGCCTGTGTTCCCTGTCTTTCCTGTGTTTTCACTTTGTTGGAAAGTTAGTCATTCACCACATGCTTACATCTAATTTGTTGAAATACAAATCTAGAATGGGTTTGTATAAACTGCACATGGTTGCTAAAGATCAAAAGTGACCACCCTTCTTAAAACCAACTATCCTCTCTGCTCCTTTAGCATTTGGGCAAAAAATATTTCCAAACTTTAAGAACAGCCTGATATTTAGAGACCTAAATGATATCAATCTCAACCTCACAGCAGCTCCTGTTTATCGTGCAACCCTCTTAGTTTCAATGAAACTCTCTCTTGGGGAAGAGCATTGCCCGCTGTAATCTACCAGCATCAATCAGTCAGTTGGTGAACTAGTCAAAAGCCCATCAAAGCTAGCATTAAAGTAAGGCATCACATTTCTTCTTGTTGCAAAGAAACCTGAAGTACCTATTCCTAGATAATTCTGGGCAATTTTATCACCAGTTCCCTTGATACAGGCACTCTCTACATCTCCTACAATCCAAGATTTCTTAATTTACTCACCTTAGAGCATACTAAAATTATGGTTAATAATTTAACAGAAAAGTTTAAATTCAATTCATGTATGCACAAAAAAGCATGTATATGGCACAATCCTAATTTTAAAATGGAAAATAAAAAATTCATATGAACCCATAGGAGAAACCGAACCTTGTTATTTTTAGAACTTTTTTAATGAGCATGAACTCTTTTGTACTTTTGATAAGTATCATGAAAAATTGAACAATCTTAATTTCCACTTGTGGTGATTCTTTCATATTAGACATTTATTTACACAAATTACTGGTCCTAAATTGAATTATATTCCTGCAACTCCTCTGCTTATTGAATACTTTTAATCTTTAATAGAAATAGAGCAGCTTTCCATTTACACAACATACCTGTATTATGAAATCGGGACATAAAACAATATTGTTTTTAGATGACTGAAAAAATTAAATGACAGTTATTTGATATACATACACATATATAATCTATAACTATACTATACATGAACAGATTAATATTCTTTATTGAAACATACTTTTTAAATATTCACTTTTCAACTTGTCAGAGACATAGGTTACACCTGCCCAAAAAGCTGTGAAGTTCTATGTCAGCAGAGACATTTAGAAAAAACTTATAATTGCTTATCCTATTGCTTCAGTTGAGATTTTTGTCCACAATCTATTGTCTTTTACATGAGAACTGCCTCCTTTGCTATCTACAGCAAGACCAGTTGTGTTAAGACTGGTCTGACTGGACCTCTGCATCTGGAGAGCATTCAACAGTATGAAAGTTTTTTGTATGACATAGCTGGACTAATGGTTTGGGTTGGAAGATCATCTAGTTCCAACCCCTTGTCATGGGCAGGGATATCTCCCACTAGACAAGGTTACTCAAAGCTCAATCCAACCTGGCCTTGAATGCTTCCAGGGATGGGGCATCCACAACTTTTCTGGGCAACCTGTTCCAGTGTCTCACCACCCTCACAGTAAAGAATTTCTTCCTAATATCTAATCTAAATCTACTCTCTTTCAGTTTAAAACCATTACCCCTCATCCTATTGCTCCACTCCCTGATCAAGAGTCCCTCCGCATCTTTCCTGTAGGTTCCCTTTAGGTACTGAAAGGCTGCTATAAGGTCTCCCTGGAGCCTTCTCTTCTCCAGGATGGACCAACTCAATGCCCTCAGCCTGTCTTCATAGGAGAGGTGCTCCAGCCCTCTGATCATCTTTGTGGCCCTCTGGACTTGCTCCAACAGGTCCTATCCTCCTTATGTTGGGGGGTCCAGAGCTGAATGCAGTACTCCAGGTGGACCTCCATGCACTCCAGCTGGTTATTGACAGAGACAGCGACATTCCCTCTTCATCTCCCCTGCCTAAAGAGCCTGTATCCTTCCGTTCCAACACTCCAGTCATAGAAGCCACCCCACCATGTCTCCATGATGCCAATGAGATCATAGCCCTGCAGGCATGTGCAGTCTTTAAGTCCTCTTGTTAATTCCCCATGCTATGTGTGTTTGCATAGAGGCAATTAAGTTAGTGCCCTGATGAAGCTGACTTACTGGCTGGAGTGTCTGGAATTCCTTTGTGCCCCACTCCAGGTGCTCTCCTGCTGCCCCGTGATCCTTCTCCAGACTCTAGGCATCTATTGCTGGCATAGGCATTAAACTGGTAGGCATGGGATGCATTGAGGTTCCCCTTCCCTGGCAACTTTAGTTTAAAGCCCTCTTCACAGCTTTGCAAGCCTATGACTGAAGATGCTCTTCCCCTTCTCTGACAGATGGACCCCATCAGTCCCCAGTAAACCTGGTTTCTCAAAGTAAGTCCTGTGGTCTAAGTAGCTGAACCCCTGGCTGTGGCACCAATCCTGTAACCGTTTATTGATTTGCCGGATTCGACTGCCCCTTTCAAACCCCTTCCCTTTGACTGGGAGGACTGATGAAAAAAATACCTGCCTCCAGAGTTCCTTAGCACCTCTCCAAGAGCTCTGTAATCCTTCTTGATGCTCCTCAGACTGCTCCTGGCTGTATCACTGGTGCCTATGTGAAACAACAGCAGCAGATAATAGTCAATGGACTGTACGAGTCTTGGTAGTTTCTCGGTGACACCCCTGATATGAAGCAGTACTTCCTTTCCTTGAAACACAGGATGCGAATACATTAGCAATAAGTTTGATCACCAGTTACCCCACAACATGCCAAAGCCTTAATGAGGAATGACTAAATTATTCATCACAGTAGAGCTAGAAATACCCACGTTGAAAGAGCTTGACGGATTCAACATCCAAAAAGGCAGTTGGTCCTTTAAATGTTCTCAGTTTTTTCCAATTGTCATGATGATCAACACATTAGCCAGGCTGACCTCGGGCCTCAAAAATACAGTTATACACTAGATGATAGAGTGTTTGGGCTGTGACTGGAAGTTTGGGACTTGAAAAATGGAACTGAGGTCTCCTAGAATGTAACGCTATTTTTGTGCTGCCGAGGAGTTTGACCTGGCAGTACTAGCGCAGGATCAGCAGAATCAGAATTCTTTCAGGAACCTGGAACAGAAACATAATTTTCTTCTGATAGGCCATTCTTCCTAGGTTTTGGAAAACTGCTGTTATGATCCATGCTTTCAGCTTCTACTACAGTGACTATCTCTTGTCTTTTCTCCAGCTCTTACATCTGTAACTCATTTTGGTTTATCTGCAACATCTGAAGCAGGTGCCAAGATAATTAGAGTAAATTAATTTCTGGCTGGAGCTGATTTACCTTGATTTGATGTGCATCTAGCAATTCATTTTTTTACAGTAAATCACAGGCACCTGCACTCCACTCCACAAGAAATATTTCCTGATGTTGTATATGGTTAGTTAGCTAATATTTTGGTAAGGGACTTCTGAGCTTCATAGAGCTCCAAAGTATTATGACATCTTAATAGACTTTATAAACGTATTTCAGAGCTCTGCCACAGGGCTCATGGTAATTGAAACATGTACAACTTTCATAGTGCTGATCCAAAAATACCTGTAAACTTCTCAGGTTTAGGAATTTAGTAACTCCATAGTTCATGGGACTAAGAAGTAAATGTCTTTTTGCAAGAGATCTATCTTAAAAAACACACTTAGTATTGTTTTGAAGTTCTATACACCAAACAAGTTTGTTCAAGGAGTGACACACACATAGTTTACATAGTTTACAGAGCCCTTAAAATAAATAGTTCTGATTCCAGGAATGTAAAAGTTAGTTAGTAACTGTTTAAATATTTATAAACATAGTTGAACGTTTGATAAAAGTAGTCAAAATCTTTGGGAAAGAAGATGTTTTTAAAGTAAGAAAAAGCTGTTCATTCAGTTAAATGTAGAAGTGAATTTATAAATTAAAGACAAGAATATTCATGTTTGCATAGTAATCAATCTTGTATTTTACAGGTGCTGAACAGAGCAAAAGAAAAGTGCTATAAACTTTGCCACAATGATGTTTTTAGAGTCCTTGTTCATACTTTTTTAAGTAAACAAACAACTAACATGTTTTGAGTCACAAGCAGTCCTGACAAAATATCCACCAATGCCAGGATTAAGCTACCTTCACCTCCATGGATTCAGAAGAAAGCTACAGTAATAACTCCTAGTCTAGAAAACTGCATTAAGGGACAGACTAGAAGAACTCAATCTGTTTTGTTTATCTGAGAGAAAATTGAGTGGTTACTTGCTTCTGTGTTATATAGGTAGCTGAAGAGAACATTTCTGATGGAAGGATCCTTCATCTAGCTTGAAAAGGTGTGACAGGATCTTTCAATTGGAGGGTAAAGTGAAATAAATCCAGACAAAATCTGTATTTTTAACGGAGAGGACTGCTGTCTATCAGCACAACTTGTTAATTACAATGATGGCCTCTGCAATACTTGAAGTCTTTAGATAAATGTTGGTGACTGTATAAAAGACATGTTCTGATTAAATCAGGATATGTAGAATTCATGTAGGAATTCTTTAGTGAAAATCTCAACCTTCTGTTATTCAGGAAAGTCAAAAGAGACTGCTGTAATGGCATACCCTGATATTTAAATTCTCTTTCTCTTTTTTGGCTGAGATTCAGGTTTCATTTCGTGCAAAGAATTATGAGGTCTGCAGCTCTAGAGGGGTATACAGGATCCTAGATGACCATATACAAACCCAAGAAATTTGAAAAATGTTGTCCTGGTTTGAGGTAAGACAGAACAATTTTCTTTTCAGAACATATTATTTTCTAGAATGGATTTTAGCAAGAAAATGAAGAAAGGTAAGTCTGGTGGCTAAGACAGTTTGTAGGGAAATTTTGTGGCACATAGTATTGTCAGTCTTTGAGCAAGAATTCCTCCACACTAAAGAGAAGGAAAGAAATCCTTTTTGAAGCTTACACATAGCCCAGAAATTTCTTGCATTGCTGCATTTGCACAATGACTGGAGCCCACGTATGCAAAGACATCTGAACCACTGCCACATTCCCTTTATATCAGATTCAGTGCAGCAGCTTCACCACAAGCACAGGTGAGGTCTGAGGGCCTGGCAACATCCTATACGAACAGTCCTACCACGAGTGCTGGGATACAACCGATGTGACTATGTTATCCATCATCTTTTGTGGGATCACAGCTGCTTAGATAATGCCCTGAAAGCTGTTATTTAGGAATCTGAGGCTGATTACCTGATAGTACTAGAGAAAATAGAGCTCACAGGAGCAAAGGAGACCTAAACTACCCCATGTTCATTTTAAGGAAGAAAATACAGGAACGAATACATTAACAGTAGCTGAAGTATAAATGAGCCACAGCATTTTTTTCAGACACTTACTGTCTCATTGGCCCCAGCAATGACAGCAGAATGTGCAACCAGGGTTCCTGCTTCCCAGGGCTCTAGGATGCTGCCTGCATTTAGATGCACCTTACACAGGGTGAAGATGAGACTTGTATTTGAGCTAAAGCTCAGTGCAGACTGCCAAAAAAGTGCATTGTGCTAGGTTCTGGGTTCCTGGCATGCCCCTGAATTCAAAGCTCTTTGGGATCTCTTTGGGACCACAGGCACTGTGTAGTGGTAGCATCTGTGGCTTTGGGGCAGATTAATTACCCCACTTGACTAGATGAGTACTACTAGGTGAGTAGCACAGCTGGTATCCTGCTCCTGGCTCTATTCAATGTGCATAGCCAGTCTACAAGAGTCAGTCAGTCCAGAATATCCAGCGAAATTCAAAGATATGTTCTAGGAGTGTAAGTCAAGTTGTACACAGACTTCATTGCATGGAATGGCTTAACGTAGACATATGAGTGTGGAAGGGTGGCCTTGCCAAAGTTTTGAGGATGAGAAATAAGACCTATGCCGATATGAATTCCCTTTGCAATTTTATACTCCTTCAAAGATGCACTGGTACCATAAGTGTGATTGTTATCTGGGACATCAGACTCTGCTTTGCTGACAGTTGCACCAAGTTCCCAGGACTTGCATACAGCACCCCGGTCTGGGACACTGATGAAATCTGAAAATCCCATTGATAATGTCTGAAAACTCTCTTCAGTTTTGCCTCTCTTCAGCAGAGACGCCACTAAATTTAAGAGCATGTTTCTGGGGATGAACATAACAAATACCTTCTGGTACACTGATCAAAGGGTAAATGCAGCAGGGATCATTGATCTGAGTCTTCCCAGGTGTCATGGTTTGGCCAGATTGGCCAATCAGAACAACAGATGGCCCTCCCCCCCTCTCCAAAGAGAGGAGAGGAAGAGACAAGATCTACAAGTTTAGAAAAAAACTAAAGTACTTTAATGAAAATAATAATAATAAATAAGGAAATAGTAAATAATAATAGAATAATAACAAAAAGTGTACAATATATACAAAACTGTATCCAGCTCCCAGCATGACGTTGGGAGCAGCGTCACCAGCAGACACAGGGAAAGTCCCAGACTGGAGTCAGCAACAGACAGAAACTGAATTCTGGAACTAGAGTCAGGAATGCTCGGATCGGGATCAAAGGCAGACGAACACACAGGGTCCTCCTCAGACGTCGGCCATTGAAGAAAAGAGACTTGCTCCTTTGATTCCTTAGCTTTTATACTGAGCATGATACACGAACATACCCTGTTCGTCAGTTTTGGGTCACCTGTCCTGTCCACTCCTCCCTATAGGTGGGACCCCTCTACGCTTCTCCGCTTCCGACCCTCTAACGGGGCAAATAGCGAAGTTAGCTGACCTTGGCTGTTATAGCAATAGGTATAAGCAAGAGCCTCTGTGCCTACCATTCCTTGGTATAATCAGGTCTTATCGCTCTGAGAGTGAACAGTTTCTGAACAATATGCTGTTACTTTCAGAGTTTAGTCAGTTAGAAGAGGCCCAGCTAAAAAGTAAAATTACAAATCAGAAAATTGGTTCTGTTATGCCTCAAATCAGGACACCAGGAACTGGTCAGAGGTGGGTATCTTCCCTTCTCCACAGTAGGCTTGTATAACTTTATGAAACCCTCTCAAATACAGTGGTTTGGCTAGTGTAAGTAACATTATGATGGTTATACACTTAAGCACCTTGCATAGCACTTTTATGCAGTAATATGCTAAATAGAGAATGATCTATTTTCTATCTTTGCTAAAATTTCTCATTCATCATTAGTTTGTTAACAGCAAGCTGGCAAGGAGCTGGTCAAAACCTTTTAAAGGGTGAAGTAAAAGTTATCAAATAATTAAAGTTTTCCTGTGTCCTTTGTTCTGTTGTCATGATCAAAGAAAACATATATTTTTGAGACATAGGTAACCTTTGCAGAAGTTACAATTTATGGTTTCTATTATGTTGTATAATTTGTCTGTTTAACCTAATTTACCTATTGTTTAAGTAACTTTTTCTAATCTGTCATTCCTATTCTCACACTTGATGCAATAGAGATATATCAGCTTGTTAATATATTACTTCAGGCAGTTAAATAAACAGGATAGATGTTTTGGACAAAATCTTAGGCATACCAATATTAAATTTCTTCAGAACTCTAAGATAAAAATGCTAGAAATCACCATAATGGTATTCATTCATCAGCTTACTTCAGTTTCCTCTTTTGTTGCTTTAGTTTCTGCCTTATCTCCATTGCACAAGAATAGAAGATCTGGGATGAATATCTCCCACCAGCTTTTAAAAATATCCAGTTAAATATGTTGATGTCTAAACAATGTCTGTATTCCCTTTATACGTCAGCAATGCTAAACTAGGAGGAGCAGTAAGCCAATGAATACACTTCTCCTATGCTTAAAATATTTCATATTAATCTGTTCTCTAAGTTATTAGCTTTTTAAAATTTATAATTTACAGTTTCCCTGTTGTAGTTGATTGTTTAAAAAATGATTAGACAGCATTTGTGCTTGATTGAATAGGATTTTCTGAACTGAATATTTTTGTGCTTGGAGTAATCTGCTTCTTTTTCCCTCTTGAATACCTCACTGTTGATAATTCTTGCACGGCTGTAAAGTACTTATTGGAGAAGAGACGATTCTCAAGCGCTGTTGGAATGTGTTTTTAGTAAGTGTATTCTGTAGTTTACTTTTATCATGTGAACATGGATTGGAAAAGGAGAACTGAAGAGGCACTAGCAAAGCAGACTAACGTGGCTGAAGTTAGGCTCTCTATTTCCCTTGTATTTATGAGTGATATGGATGAAACTTGACAATGCATATTGGAAATTGTCATGGTCAGTCAGGCCTTATTATAATGTATTAAGAGTTGAAGGTATATTGATGCTCATATCAGAGCGAACCCAAAGCTTTCGCTAAACTTGGTGGTTACTGTTTAATATTGACCATATTGTTGGCAGGCAAACTGAAACTGGAGTCTCATTGGCAAGTACAGCAAAACATACAGCAAGATTTTTGTGCTTTCTCCTAGTATTTATCAAAATATTTCTCAAAATATTTTCCCAGACCTTCCCCATTTGAGAGGAACTTCTCTTTATGTCCCCAGAAATTCTAGTTTGCTGCAATAACACATTGCTTCTGCTGATGCAGTATTTGTGGAAGACTTTCAAAATACCTACTTTTTCTGAATGGCTGAAGTTTTGAATGCTAACACTGTAAGTGGCCTCAGCTGAGGTACAGTAACTTCACTGATTCTGACATCCATGACCAGAAGTTTAATATTTAAGGTAGTAGTCAAATAGCATATGATATCAGTCACAGACTACAAAGCACAGAGCAAAGTGGAGCACCATGACAGCATCACAGTGTGATGAGCAGACAAAAGATATAGGAATAAGGGGGCAAGGTCATCATAAAAAAAATCTCCTAACCAATTTCTTGCTGCAGCAGGCCACAGAGGTGCTGAATTCCCTCATTAAGTTATTCTAGGTACATAGATCATAACTTTACTTTCAGTGGCATCTTAGGCCAACTAAAGCTGTAATTTTCTCCCCTCTGTTCTTGACTACAGTTTCTGTCTTCATGCTGTGCTTCTTCTCTGCCAACACAAGTGTGTGTGTCCACACAAAGTGAAATGGATTGAGAAACCGCTCTGGCTGCTAGTTGTACATGGAGTCCTGATCTGGTTTGGCATCTGACAGACATTTGCACCAGCATGGTGGAGTAGGCAGCATGGAGCAAGGACAAATGGCCAAGGGTTGGAGTTGATGTGGCAAGAGAGAAGGAGCTGCTCACTGCCTTTTACCTCCAATTAGCACTCAGCTGAGATGCGGAGGACCAAGACGGAGGATGTCCTCTGCTAACACAGAGTGATGGGATAGAAGTGGTTATGAGTTTCATATCCTCTTTTTGCTACAGATGAAGAATAATTTAAACGTTGCTGTTCTGTGGACTTTAGCCTGATTATCAAGTGTGTATTCTAGTAACCTGATATACAGAATGACACAAAGAATACTTGCTTTGTATATAGGCCTGGTGCCAAGCAAGAAGAGTGAATGAGTAGGTACCTCCTTAGGCTTATGAGAGTTTCTGGTCCCTGATGTGGCTCAGATGAGATCAGATGTGGATCAGATGTACCAGCAACCTGGACCTTCCACATTCTAACTGAGACCTTTGCACTCATGATAGGAAGGTAGTGCCCACACAACACTGTCTGTATGAGAAATGCTTGACACCTAACACAAGAAACCTGTTCACAATTGCAACTGTCAAGGAAATAAATAAGACTGAACTTCTCAGATCTGAAGTCTTCCTTAGTGACTGGCTTAGCTGGCTCCATCTTCATTATGTCAGGTGAAGTAGAGCTTACCATCCAACTCTTCTCAGATATTGCAGTAGGGAGCTTGGGGATCAAATCCAGAATGAAATATAGGCACAATGAGACTGTGCCACAACAACTGAGTTAGGTGACCGGCTCTAGGACATTATTTCACAGTTTTGAAAGAGAAAATGTGGACGTTTTACTCACCTAAGCTGGGATTTGTACTATCCAGCACATTCAGTGCAGTTTTTCCAAAACAGCCTATATGAAATGTTGGCTGTTCAGTCCATCCTCCCTTGTCTGCTTTGGTTATATATCTGACATATGATGTGTGGAATGCAAAAGCAGTCCAAGGAGTAAGTTTTTTGTTGGTGGTGGTGGTTTGGTGTTTTTTTTCTTTTTTTAGCTATCTTTTGAAATGAACCTCTCTATAGCACTTGGTGTCCTCTGGATAGTCCTGGCAAATCAAATCCTTCGGTAGACATTATGACAGTCTTACCTTGTGATAGACATGCCTAGGCACGCTATTTCAAACATACTATAATGGCATGCACACCAGACGACCAACTTTTAGCAATTGTAATGTTAATCACAAGTCTCCGTCCACCTGATATGCATGATAGCAACACAAAGTCCTGGAAGCAGTTTTAATGAACCCCTCCTAAATTTCACCTTTCCATGCCCGTTCCTGTCTCCTTCCCATTCTTATGTTGGTTGGGATAGCTGGGGTTAGAGATATGTCCATGCTTTACTCTGCAGGAGACTGGTATCACTCAGGGAAAATTCCCTAGGGAAAATGTTTAGTCATGGATCACATTTTGTATTAGTTACTTTTGTGTAAAGTCTCCTAGGCAGACTTTGCTAAGTCAACTCTAGGAGCTACGGAGATACTTAACCCAATTAGGAAACAGTAAGTCCATTGATTTGAAATGGACTTAGTTTGAACCGCTTACAAGAGTAAGTGCTCCTTAATGTCAATAACAGCTGCAAAAGTGAGCTCTAAATTTACAAATGTGCAATAGATGCCTCAATGAGACAATTCCTTGATCTGTTCAGCTCTGACTGAAAGCTCCAAGAAATAAACACCACATAGAGCTTGTTGGTAATATCCTGCTGAAATGTTTTAGCAATGGAAAAATCCTTTTTTTTTCCTCCTGAACTGAAATTTTTTATATACTCTGATGTACCACCCTGGCACAAAAGTGACAGTTACTTCATCTTCCCAAGAAGATAATTGTCAATGGTCTTGTAGATGAGCTGGCATATAGGCAGAAGGCAGAAGATCCCAATCACCTGCCTCTGGCATCTCTTTCCTCCTCCAAGTCTGGTTGCAGGAGGAACAAGACACCCGTGGCATCCACTTTTTTGTGTCCTGACTCAACATGTATTTTTTTCTTCTAGAAAATGTAACATTTTTCACAGACTAGGATTTGCATTTTAAATACAGCTTTGGTGTCAGAACATCTGCCATATCTTGTACAGTAGCAAAAAAGGAACATTTCTTTTATAGCATCTGTTACTATGTTGATCATTTAGGTCGGAAATTATATGCAGTGGTCACATGCTTCATGTAATATTGTAGACATTCATGAACAGGTCATCCTGATTATGACTTTAGCTCTAGTTAGCACTCAAATCAACAATCCTAGTTCGGGTCAGAAAATGCAAACAGTAAAACAGCACTTGAACTTCATTAGGTGCACTGGCAATATAAAATCACTGATTCTCCCACAGAATTATTAGTTTCAGCCTCACTTATGTTTCCTTATATACTCCTCAGGGTTAAAGCTCCACTTAACTCGGTTAGAATGTTTTTGAGTGACAACGCTCAGTTAAAATTCGGCCTACTACTGCAATGAAGACAAAACACAGAGGAGAAAAAGAAAAATAAAAGAAAAAAAGAAAAAAGAAAAAAAAAGCTGTTTGCAGGGTCAGAAGATTGAAAAAATTGTTCTTTCCTGCTTATCTTAGCATGAGTTGGTATAGGAAAGTTGAACGGCATTTTATTGATTCTAGCCTTTAGTTTCAAAGAGAATCATTGATGTTATATTGATATTCTCATATGTAACTACTGTTTAATGCCATGATCCTATTTATTAAATGTTCTTGTAGCAATAAAGCATTTTTAAAGGAAAAAATCATTTGTCTAAGTAAGGAAAGGTAAGGTAAAACCTATGCAATTATTCACCTTTTGATCTTTAAGAAGCTTATTTTCTAAAGAGAATGTGAGTGCTGTTTAGCTTTTGGTTCAGCTAAACTCAAACCTTTGAAAGAGATGCTATGCATAAATAAAACAAAAAACCAATAGAATGGCTGATTTTCACAGCAGTGGAATTTTGTCAATGAACTGAAGCTTAGTGTTATTAAACAATAATTAAGCACTTGAAGCATAGTCTTTTACACTTGCTAATCTTGGTGACTGTTTACATGCTACTGTTTGTTAAATGGCAAAGTTTATTGATTTGGCAAATTCAGTACCACATTGTATATTTTTATTCAGTCTGTGTTCCTACATGCAGTTCAGCATTTTTAAATGTCAACTGCAAAGTATTATTGATCTGTAATTAAAAGTGCAGAGAAAAATTAGCATAGTAGAAGTTTATGGTCATTAGTACAAGTACTGTTAGGCAATTATTTAGCTTGCTTTAACATCTCTTTTTTTCAGTTATTGACATACAGTACAATACTCACCTGCACACTTTTATTTTGTTAAAAAGGTAAGTTGAATAGTTACCAAATAGTGGCCCTTTATAGGGTTTTTGACATCAGCACTTTGTGGAATTATCTAAAAATCTTTTCTCTGAAAGTTTTTCTTAAATGGAATATTAAAGGAAAACATAGATAGCAAGTGCTATAGGTATACTCACTATCTAGAAACACTCATTGTCTAAAACCAGAAACTGCATTTTCTGTATGAATAGAACTGAGAAAAAAATGGAATCGGACTTTTCTTTCTAGCTTGGGATGTAGATACATTGATGAAATACATACTATGTAGCACATATGTATTTTTTTCTCTAATAATACTTGTTTCTTCTTTAGGTACAGCATATGTTCACTGAAAATGTTCTAACATGGATTTTTTTATTTTTTGGTTCATCTCGAGATCAGGTGAACAATAACTGCAGGTGACTGGCAACTCTTCAGTGGCCTGAACAAACAGCTTTCCACATCCAAGTCCAGTTTCTCGTAATTGGCACAAATTGTTGACCTTGCCATTGATTCAACAGAGGGGCTGGGTAACTTGAAGAGAGGACCAGCCAGGACGAAGGGAGGAAGAGTGTGCAGGAGCTGCTGCTATCGTGCTGTCATGCTGTCTGTGAACACATAAGAGAGAGGCTCCTAGGCCCTTGCCCCAGCTCCTTCTATGAATACTCATTCTGTAGTATGCACACTTACTGTACAATACCAACTCACTGATGTCTAAGAATAATTTGGAGTATATGGAGTGTATATATATGGAGACACTTGTAAAATTACCTGATGGTTGTTTTGTTTTGTTTTTCTTTTTCATTTTTTTCCCCTTCAGTTATGTATCTCATAGTTCTCAGATACTGGCAACAACCCATTTTATATAGATTTTAAATTAAGAAATTACAATCATTGAGCTTCAAATCTGTTCATCGTGAAGCTTTATTTCCTTCTGACCTCGTGCCTCCCCCATGCAGCAGTTTGCCTGGTGGGACTGTGTGTGCCACCACGTCTCTGAGAAACCTTCCATAGCCAGTGGTGTAGGAGCCGATATGGCTCAGAATATCACATTAAAAGATGCAGTCTGGCCATTGAATCTGCCCTAAGAAAAGGCTGCAGTTTTCCTGAACATAGGTAACTTTTCATGAGGCCATGGGCCAGCATATGAAATGCAGTTTGGAACTGCTCCTCTGATTTGGCTCCCTCAGATGACTTCAGTTCCACTCAACTGTATTATGCAACTGCTAAGGAAACAAATAAATGAGAATTTCCATCTTTGCTGACAGGACATCCTGGGTACTTCGGTCTCTTTGTTTTCTAGTGGCCTCTGAGTTTTGGGGCATAATTCTAATTTACAGGAGACGTCAACAGTAAAAACAAAAAGGCTTTTAATTCTGCAAGAACTGAATGAGGAGCCTCATGACAGTAATGATGAACGATCTTTTTTCCCATTGTTTACAACTTGTCGTGCTTCTGCTGAAACCTCACCTGGACCTAAGTCATCATATAAAGACTTAGTTTTTACTTTTAGAGATAAAGAAATGCCTCACCCTCTTAATTACAAGTTTGCAAGGAAATTATAAGGAATTTAGAAAGATGGAGCTTAAAGCTCAAGAAAAAAAAACAAAACAAACAAACATAGAACCATGTTTTAAAAAACTATTATGTTAAAGCTAATCTCATGACTGCTGTGGCCCAACTTGTTATCAGGCATGTTAGTTGTGAGGAGAGAGACAAGTACAATGTGTTACTGTTCCCAAATTGAAAGCCGCCTCAACCTGACTTTTTTTATCCACAGTATGCAAACAGCACAATACCTCTATGCAGTAAATAGGTGCTAGCAAGATAGTACTATCTTTGCTCAAATGCAGAATTTCCTAAATTCTTTTTCCTTTCCCACCCATTACTCTAAACTATGGTTAATATTTTTGGTACTTTTTGGAAACAATAGAAATTGTAGGGGTTTTTTTGAGACCATTTCGCTGACAACAGGAGACTCCCTCCAGATTACTGGAAAAGTTGAAAGATCAGCTAATTGTAAGGAATTGCATTCATATGCCATGCCTATTTCTTGCTTTGGACTAGGATTTTCAGCAAAGGGTAGTTGATTAATGTACAGAAATTGGTTAGTACTGTATAATGTTTATAGCACAGCACTTTCTGTCCTTGTTCTCCATCAGAATTGTGTCCAGAAGCTACATGTGTTTCAGAGCATGATATTTACAATCAGTTAAGCTAAAACTTGGGTTTGCAGAACCCAAACAAACTCCCAAAGTTGTTAGCATGGACAAGGAACCATTAAACAGGCAATTCAAAATCCCTGAAACTTTTAAAGCCCCCAAAATTAAATAAAATATTTGGCAAAAAACTGAAGTCAACACAACTATGTGTAATACAGACACTGAGATTTTAGTTTTCCTTTTCTGATAGCTATAGAAAAATATTAGAAAAATATTTTGAAAACAGTTATTTTGAAAGTTTAGTTGTGAAACAAAAGACTGTGAAAGTTATGAAATTATTTTATTGAGTGTAGGGTCTTATCCATCCAGGAATCAAAGCCCTTTTTTGGTCCTAGTGTAGAATCAGCTAAAATGCAAATATCTTGTCTTGTCTTGACAGGAACATTTGCCAAGTCAAATTAATATTTTTTAAACATAAATTTTGGTTAAAGAGAGATTTTTAGATTTCTTGCTGAAAACAGAACGAAGGAAAAAAATACAGTCTTCTTAATGTGAAGATCGTGGTTGTTTGTCTCTCTCTGTTGACAATATTGAAAGTAGCAGTGCAATTTCTGTAACAGCATCACATTTTCTCATCCCTTTTTTTGGTGATTGGTATTTGTAGCATTAAATCAGTTGGTTTTGTGTAAAACTCAGAGAAATCAGGGCAAGAGTTCCTGTGAATTTTTCACACAACTTTTGGTTATGTGAAGAATAAACATTTCCTCTGATGCACATAGTGAATCTAATATACTACACAGGTACCATGGATGAGGGGACATTTAGATTAGATATTAGGAAACATTTTTCCACTGAAAGGTTTATTAAGCATTGGAACAGGCTGCCCAGGGAAGTGGTTGAGTCACCATTCCTGGAGGTATTTAAAAGACGGGTAGACATAGTGCTTAGCAATATTGTTTAGTGATGGTTTTTGTTAGTGTTAGGTTGATGGTTGGACTAGATGATCTGAAAGGTCCCTTCCAACATAGGCAATTCTATGATTCTATGAATATGGGTTAGAGTCACCAGGAGAGATTCCTGACCCACAGCATGCAGCACTGAAGATCTTTCATACTTAGCTTAAATTGACACAATCACCAGTCACCATCTCACTTACTTAACCATTCAGTGGCAATATCATATGGAAGAGGACTGGAAAATAATGTTGGAGTAGAACCCCTGGCCCAAAACAGGTTCACTTACCTAGCCCAGTTCCTGGATTGAAACATCTTAGGACAGCAGGACTACTACATGTAGGAAGTGACATTCCCTATACAGACTTTTTAACTTGTGCACTGAAAACTTGCTTCTTCAGAAGCTTCAGGTGGTGAGGAAGCATATTCCCTTTAGTTAACGTAGTTTTGCTGTCTTGTTTTCATCTTTGCTCTTTTGTCATATCAACTGCAAATTGTGGTAATATGGTGCTTTGTTTTTCTTTACAACTCATTAGCGTGTAACATACTGCTTTTTATCAACATACAGATCTTTGAAATACTGTAAAAAATACTAAAATATGACACAATAATATTTTTTAGGGCCTGGAATTGAGAGGTATTTTTCCAGATTTTGTAGCATGAGTGAAGTAACATTTAGCGGTAGGGCATGCAAGATAAATTACTGCTCCAAAATCTAAAAGTGCCTAAATAATTTTTTTTTTTAGCCCACAACATGCTAACTGTACAATGTGACTATGTAACAGATCGTTTCAGATCACATTGTATTCTATATCCTTTCCTTGAGTGGCATTATAAAAAAAAAATCTCAATATTGCAATGTTAGAGGCTTTTGTAAATCCTTTTGAACAGTATTCTGTTACTTTGGTAAAATACATACACATGCACATACACACACACACACAAATAATCATAAGCATTTCCACTGTAATAGTAACCTTTCCATAGACTTTCCAACTTGTCTGGTCTTCCTTGAAGGTCGATTGGGTTTTCAACTCTGTTATCTGCTAGGTGTTTGATGGAGTGGTCCAGATAACAGAGGAGAGAGCAAAGGAAAAAGAATTTTTTGAAGATCAAAAGTGTCTGTTCATTTTGTTATCTGACCCTATCTGTTGTCATAGTAACAGGTTTCTTTTAACCTCTGCCATCAGATGATTTGTCTCTATCTGCTATGAATTCTGCTTTGACTGAGTAGCTGCTGGTAAGGTATAAAGTGGGTACCGTGTTTTCCAGTTTCCTACTGCAATATTAAGAACTGAAAGATAGAGGATGAATTCTATTTTCCTGTTGGGTTGCTCAATATTCTCTTTTTCAGAAATATTGAACTGTCATCCTAATTTGACCAAATAGATAAAACTTCCAAAATGGTCATATAGTAGTCTCAGTTCCAGGGATGATAGGGTAGAAATGAAAATCCAGGGCCAAATCCCGAGAGGAACAGCACAATTCCTGTTTAAGGCTGCAGAGCCTGAAGTTACTCATTAAATGCTCATTGCCTCCTCACAAAAGCAGGAGCAGGTTGTGAATGGCTTAGCCACAAAGGGGTCCAGAAGAACCTTATTCTGTGCTGGATGTGCATAATGGCAGGTCACCGTAGTAGTTCCTATTTTGCATGGACTATTAATTCTCTCTTCCCCTGGGTGACCTAATCATCATCCAACATATGGAAGGAGAACACAAGATCATAGAACTTGAACTGAGTCATCGTACCTGGTTGTCTGCCATTGCAGAAATCACAACATATTCCTCCTTTCAAAAATAGAACAAACCAATCAGCTCCACTAAAAATTACAAGCTTTTTTTTCTTCCCCCACGCCCTCAATTTCCTCTGTTGAAAGGCTGTTCCAGAATCTCATGGCCACCATCAACAGGCAAGCCTTCAATGCCTTATTTTCATTAGGTTCTCTGCCAAGTTATTTCAGTCTCTTGTAAGATGGACTCTGAAGCCAAAGCAGAGATCTGTGACACTTAGAAATTATAGCTGTATTAATCGGGATATAATTAATAATGGATGGTTAAATATAACCGTACCAAAATAGTTTAAACAACAACAGTATACAAATATTTTGCAAAATGATGCCAAAAGCGGTGGCACAGCCAGACACAATGTATAAGCATTTTACATAAGTATGCGAACAATGCTACCATCAAGGGGGAAAGATGTCTGTAGCTGCAGGTAAGAAACACCCACGTAACAAAAAGTTAGAAGACAAAGAACAAACACATGGGCTAGCTGAGGACAACCCCTTTTGGGAGGGGGGTAAATAGCATTAAAAATCAGGCAAAAGCAAGGAAAATTGGAGAACAAAGAAAATGAGTCCATTTCTATTCCAACATCTCTCCCAAAAAGAGCTCTTGAGCCTCATTACCTTGTAATTGTGCATGGTCACAGCTAATTTGTACGCTCACAACTAAAGATATACATATTAAGAAATAACAGTTTTCCATATGTAGTGAAAATAATTAAAAATGTGTTAAAACTGTTAGCAAAAAGTGTGTTATTAATGAAAGAATTTGGTAAAGTTTTGTTCTAGCATTTAAAACTGGCCTCATTTATTACTCATGGCAAAGTGATCTCTAACACTGATATATATAGATAGATTTTCAGTTGCAATGACTCTTCATTCTTCCCATAATTATAGCAAAGTTTTTGCTTCACTGGACTTTATCTTTCTATAACACACGTGACTAAAAATTATTTTCTGCAACGGTCCCCTCAGTCTATAGGCACAATTTATAAGACTTATCTCCACATCCACAGAATTTCAAAGCCCTGATTTAGCTACCTAACAAACTACATTCTGTACTCCATGCCTCAAATTCTCAGTCAGTCTGAAAGGCTGAAGGTTTTGAATATTTTCTTTTTCTGTGGGCTATGGTAGGAGCAAAAGAAGTGTCATTCTTTAACTAATAATTAGATGCATGTGTTCGGTACTCCTCTGATAGGGAGTCATTGTCTATAGATTCTTGCTCAGTTTTGAGATCATGCAACACTAAATAGGAAGAACTCATCTTTATATAAAAAATATAAAAAAGTTTGAAAGATGGCTGAGATGGCTACTAGAACAAATTGTAAGTTATCAATTTACTAATAGCTGTTAAACCCAATTAATTAAACCGATCTAAACAAGCTGTACTCAAGTGACTTGTCAAAACATGTGGCAATGATAAATGAGCCTGTGAAGGTGAGGTCTACTATTTGCAGTGATTTTTTAGTAATATGAAAACCTAGCAGATTTATCAGACCGGTTTCCTGAAGAAATATGTTTTATAAAGTCAGGGGATCTGAACATCTGTCTAATGTCTTTTGAAATTACTAGCAAATTTCTAGCAAGTTTGGTACACGAATAGAGATTTCAAAAAATAAGAATTTTCCGCAGGCTTTGAGGTGGCTGAATGGAGAAGGGCCTGCAAAAATGAAAGATGTACCATGATTTCTAATATTAGAATCAGAAGATCCACACGGAAATGTGTTATGGAGGCATTAATCCATTAGACATGGAGCAATTCAACCACAAAAGTCACAAGAAACCAGGCTTCCTAACTTCTGTAATTCATATAACGGTTACAGCTGCTATTGATACTTGCAGTTGTGAAAAAATCCTGATTTAGGATTCCTGAAGTGAAACACCCCTGGGCTGTCAGATGGCTGGGCTGTGATTGTGCTATGCACAGCTGAATGCTGAGAGGTTCCTGAGCGTTGTGCAGCAGGGAGGAGGCTTGCAGGTCTGCTAAGAATAATTGGCAAAAGCGAGAAATTTGTTCTGTTATGCAATGTATACATGGCAAGAGAAAGAAGGTTTTTAGAACCTCAGATTGATTGCCCCACGCAGAGGAGTTTCTTGAGCTAGATATGCATTTGAGTGGGGTTGTCTGTCAGCGAGGGCCTTTGATATCAAGCTAAGGAAAGAGACAACCAGTGGCTAGCTCTCCAGCGAACACCAGCTTTCCTGAATACCGGGCAGACCATTGCCAATTAACATTTCACAAAAAACTAGCTGGTCAGAATTGTCAAAATAGCTCTTTTTAATCACTGGGCATGATGATGTAGGTGGTTAACAATATTATTATTTTTAACTAGCAGGAAATTTATGATGAGAAATGAGTCCTTTGAGTGGGTTTACAATAGTTACTGGGAATCCACATGGGAAACTTGCCAGAGAAGCTGTTCTTCATTTGCTAAGAATAGATTTTAAATAGTAAAGTGGTAGACTTTCTTAAGATGTATGCAACCATGTATTTTGGGTGTCAGAAGTTAATTGGTGGATTTCAACTTGACTCCTGTAATGTTAAAAAGAATTTTACATCTGTATTTATTTGATGGCTGGGTTTATATATTGACCTACATGCCTGATTTTACTTTGATAATTGATAAAAATTATCATTTTGATAGTTTTGTTCCTAGAATTCTGGTGTTTCATTGAATATTTGCTATTTAGTAGTGCATTCTAGCAGTACCAATATTTTCTCCTGTAGGTGAGATACCTGTAGCTTCTGGTCGAAGAGCAGACTGATTTCAGGCTGCCTGCAATGCAAATCCCACCTAGTCTTGTATTTCATGATATCACGAGCTTTCTGGAATGACCCTGAGCCACTTTATTTGCGTGACATCAGCCATGCGACTATGTAACATGGGTAGCTGTGATAAACAATGACAGCTGGAGTGCATGCTCGGCCACTAACTGCCATAGGTAGGTGTGCAGCTAGGACTGTCCTGAGAGGCAGCAGAAACACAGATTTATTTACCTGACTTACCTTGCCACAGGAATGGAGAATGAGATCAGGTTCTTGCATCTTGGAGATGCCAGAAGTATAGTGGAGAAACACTCTTTTGGATGAAGGCGAAACATCTACATCTGAGTACTCGTGCCTCCAATTTTCTACCCCACCAGCATAATTATTGCTGGCAGACAAAGTTTTGATTTAGGATTATGGATCTCAATTCTGCAAATGCTTATACATGTGTTTAACTTCAAGAATGCAGATAGTTCCATTGTGGTTTATGAAACTAGCCATGTGCTTAGAGTTATGTATGTGCATAAACGTCAAGATTGCTGCCTAAGGACATAATTTACCAGTAAGCTGTAGGAAAAAGAAATGTCTTCTACAGAGGGCAGCTATTTCTTTCAGAAATGCCTACATGGGATATTGTTTTTACAATTATTTTTAGATTAGTTACTTTTTAAAAATCCTGGTTTATGGGATTTTCTTTTGAATGTTTTATGGAAATATCTTGCTTTTTTTATTGAGGTATTTTCTGGTGAGAATTTTAAAGTAGTTTTCAAAAGCTAGTCGGATCCAGCTTCTCCTCTTTAGAGCAGGCGCGGGTGGGCCTGGTTCCTTTAGATCTGCAAACTGGGGAATCTACAGGCAGGTCAGATCTCAGGAGAGGAGTTTGTCATATGGAAATGTTTAACGGTCCAGCTTATATTCTGTATAGTCTCTCTTTTATCTTTTCAGGGTTTGAACATGATCCTTTCAAAGCCAGATAACCCAGAAAAATCCTCACGACTGCTTTGCTCGCTCCCTGATTCCTATAATCACAGTCCAGAAGGAATACGTTACTATGACAATATCGTTGCAATAGTTTTGTAAAGTGTTTTTTAATTTTTTTCAAGTCCCTCTCAGTGCTGAAGTCCTTTTCTGTTCTGCAAAATGATACTTTCTGTCATTTCGCTTATGCTACAATCAAGAAACAAAGGAAATAAATAGAAAAATATTTTGCTACATGAACAAGCGCGGCCTCTGAGTATTTATGTAAGTAGAGGAACATGGTCAGAGACACCCATTTAGAAAACCTCTTCATCTGCATGTCCAGCTACATGCTGCTGAAATATCTTTAGACAACTTTTGTTTGTTCCCAAATGTCTAATATGACATGAAGAGCACATTGTTGTTGTTGCATCCCTTGTTATACCGATAAGATCATCATCAGGGACTACAAACACTGATCCTCTCTTCCAGTTAAATTGTGCTTTTGAAAACATTATGCTTATCAGCAAGTGTCTTCAATAGGTAGAAGAGGGAGAACCATCAGGCAACAAATAACAGAAATTGTGGCCAAAATTTTTATAATATCTTAGGTCTATGTCATCAATGTAATCCTCTCATATATTTTTGCAAACTATGATAATGTTATCATATATGAGAAGTAAGATGAAATAAAAATTGATGCAATTTAAGGTTTTGATTTTTGAATTTTTGTATCCTTATGTTCATAAGGGCATAGAATAATTTGTTGTAAGGTTCTAAAGGTCCTCAGGAAGTCTGCAGTCAGACTCTTGATCAAAGCAGGGTAAGCTACAAGGTCAGACCAGGTTTCTCATGGCTTTATCCACTCTGGTCTTGAAATCCTTCACAGATGGAGCCTGGCCAAACTCTTTGGGCAAACTGTTGCAATGCTTGACTGTCCTCATGTCCTGAAAGCCTCATCAAATTTGCACAACTCTCTGGGACCAAGATTCCTCTCCCTATCCTTAGTTTCATTCCTAGATTTTTAGCCTGCCTTAGTTACTGATGTGAGGGTGCAAGTTCTGATCTGGAAAAAATCTCAGGCATCAGTTCATTGAAGTAAATGGAACTTCTCTCATGCTTGAAATTATGCTTCATGCTTTGCTATGGTCAAGTCCAATCCTGAATGGTAGAGTTGCATTTTGCAGGGAACATTTTGCTGTCTACATTTTGCTGTCTACTGCCTGCAGTGATTAATTGTTTTTAAACATTTCGCTCATGAAGGTGGCTTCATTGTTATGGTTGCTACAACTTTCTCAACCCAAGGCAAAATTCCAGGTCGAAAGGTGTGGTTACGCATAAGTATTAGACTGATGTCAGGAGAGAAGAATACATCTACCTGCAAGTAAACAAAGGACTGTGCAGAGATACCTTGCAATTGCATGTATATTTTTGAAAATATTTTGCATATAGTTCTTTGGTAATCAGTGATGCTAAGAAGCTAGTGGAGTGTTACCCTGGCAAAACTGTATTGTTTCTAGTTCTCAAGACGTGCTATTCAGAACTCAGATGGTGATTATGTAGTATACCCCTTATTTCTACCTTGATCATAATCAAGTCAAAGTGACATTCTAAAGTTGGCTCATAGGGAAGACATTTTATTCTGCATACTCATGATGGATTACAGGATGTACAAAATGCAGTATATAAAATATAACACAATATAAGTGCTTGGAAACAGTACAACGTATTTTAGTTTACATTACTAGATAAAGCTTAAATGATCATAAACCCTTTGAAAAAAATGGTAGGATAGAGAAGCAAATTTAAGGTCATATGGATAGAATCAGACACAAGATTATGTTGGATTATATATTATAATATTAAGTTCATAATGAAGACTGGATTCTAACAGCAGAGAGTGGTTGTAATGCTTACAGAGACCTCAACATCACTGATGAAGAAGCAGAGAGAAAGAGGTAAAGGACTTGCTCTGTCCGATGACCAACCTTCTGCTGTTGGCAGAATTTTGACTTTTAGAAAGACAGTCACTGGTTCTCAGAGACCATATCTTCCCCTATCTTTTTCCAGGCAATAAGTACATTATCAGGATGATCAAAAATTCTCTATCCTCTGATTTTTTTAATCTTTTGCACTTTTCCTTTTGATTTATTTTACTGAGCAACATGGGAACTTTCCAGAAACGCTACTTTTGCTGTAGCACCATGTCAAACTGGTGCTAAGCATGGCCAGATACCTGCTAAGGATAAAATGGAGGTGGAAACCACCATTTGTACCATGCACAGATAACTTGTAAGGTAAGTAAGGGAGCCGGAATCTGGGTATCTGGTAGATACAGGGAGATCAAGGCATGTGGGAAAAAGGACCGGAAACATATGGGGTGCAGAGACCACATGGGGAGTGGGAGAGCTGGCAGGACAGCTGGTCCCCAGATGATATTGAGATCAAATGACTGAGTACTTCAGCATGGCTTAAATAGTTAGGAAGTGTGGAGATGGAACTCTCCCTCAGACACAAGAATGTGCATGTATTGCTGCTCTAATTATGTCTCCTTCCCTGAGCATGAGTATCAGAAGAAACTGAGTATCAGAAGTCACTGAGATGGTTTCCCCATAAAGATCAGGATTTCCTCAACCAACCTATAAAAGTGTCTGAAATCTCCTAGTCCTTGGAGAAACCATGCAGTTTAGAGGCTATGAACCTGTAGCTCATATTGGACTTATTCATCCCAGCAAAACAAGTCTATCTAGTGTATCTGTTATATCACTGAAGACATGCAACCGTTATTGCACTCTAGTAAGCCAGTGATATTCTCAGGGATTTTGCAGAAACTGTGCACTAATTGCTAATGCTGCTGCTGCTTCATTTCTCTTGCTCTGGTTTGTGACCTGTGCCTGTGATGTTCACTGTGAATATGATTGCTTATATATGCTTACAAATACTATAATCACATCTTTATTATGTTACAGAGGCAACAGAGGAGGTTCAGTTGTGAGCTACTCTGTTTCAGCCCATGGTGGCTTACAGAGTTTGGTGCTTTTAATAAAAACTGCTGCAGCTTGTTTAGGCTTAAATATTTCCCAGCTCTGGTTGTTTTTTATAAAGGGAAACTTATTCAGAATTTCTGAGGAGAAAAGTTGCACTCTACATGAGGCAGAAATCTCACTTTCCTCCTCTTCCTAGTGCAGTCTTTTAAAATCTGCTGTTAATATTTGGGATCATAAGAATAATTCCTGTACCAAATGTACTCAGTGAAAAAAGACAAAGTAAACATATATTGCTGATAAGGAAAAAACAGACTTCACATTAAGTGATCAAGCTGGAGATTTGACTCTCATGTGTATAATAGATGACCCTTTGTTCTGTCTTAAATTCACTATTATTAGTCAGCTAATGCTTTGTAGGGACTGTAGTTGCTGGAAATGGGCATTTCAGAAAGATCTGAAATCACATTGTAGGTTAGGTGTCCCTCTAAGCGTCTACAGACTGTGAGATTAAGGCCCAGAGGGGAAGCGGCTTTCCCAAGATCACATGGCAACCTAGAGAAAACTAGAGATAGATCACAAGACATCTGGACTGCTTTGTTGGGGGCCTGTCCACGGGCTCACAGTCTCCTCCAGGAAGCCTGTCTCAGGCAAATCTTTGCTGCTCCGTGTCCAGGCCTGTGCTGGTTGAGTGCATCTGAGCAGACCTCATGTTTGCATGTTCCCAAGCCTACCCTTACTCCTCTTCGGCCTTTCTCTTCATCCAAGAAGCAAAGTCCAATGCAAAGCTGTAATTCACACACCTCCAAGTGTCAATAAAGCACTTCCAGTAACTTATTGGTGGATAGAGACTATGTGTGGAAAATTTAATCTACAAAATGGATCAGAAACGTTGCTATTACCAGAGAAGAAGGAGCTGGAAAGAAAACAGTTAGGTAAATGCAAGTGTGAAAGCCTCTGCCTTACCATTACTCTAACTGCTATAAAAATATTGCCAGTGGGGTAATGAGATCAGTCTGGCCACAGCTGTCATTGTCTTTGAAAGCCAGCTAGTAAAGCATGTCTGTTTTTACCTTGCTGTATTTGCTATAAAAAAACCAACTTTAAATTGTGCTTTTGAAGTGAGAGCAATGGGTGGAGGACTTCTTACCTAAAGAGAGCACAGGATCTGTATTAAGAGGATTATGAACAAATCATTTTTATTCCATTATTTTTAGCCTCATCAGTGAAGGTGGTTTCATGCTCTAACAATGTTCTTTTTAGTATCTTCACTTCACAGTTCATAAGACCCAGGTGACTACTCTTTGCAGGAAGTTTTCACATGCTATCCAGTTACAGCATATTTATTTGCCCTCTTGAAGCCATGTACTCCGTTGGAGGGATCCAACTCCCGCAGGAGAAGACGTGCCTGACCAACTGACATAGACAGGGCTTAGTCTGCAGGGAGGGTTGAATTTCCTTAGCATGACAATGGCCCGGGTTTTATTGGCACAGACGGTTTGTGTCAAGCATGTGAACATATGTTCCTGAGGTCTGCAGGAGGAGCAGTTACAGATCTCTTAATACCCAGCTTGGGTTTTACGTAGGCCTGCTCCTCCCACTCAGGAATGACTCACTATGCGTCTGAGTTTACTGGGGGCTACCTACTCCGGAGAGCTGGTAACCTGGCTGATTATGCGCTGAAATGTTTGACAATAGCTTCATACTCCATGTTTTAATGTTTCTGACTTACAGTTAGTTTAAAATTTCAAATATAGTGCCCTGAAACCCTCTAAACTTAGAAAAGAAAAAAAGGGTATCTGTTTTCAGTACAATACGCAGGTCCAATTACGTCCACCTGACTCCTAGTTTGATTTCAGCCCAAACAAATCTTACATTTTTGGCCAAACCCAAAAAAACTTTTTAATATCTAAAGACAGAAATCAAAATACTTCACATTAGGTACCAGCTTTCTGTGTTAAAATTAAAACCAGTCTCCCAAATAAGTAAACAGACTTCTCAGGATGGATGACAGTTGAAAACACAAAGAAACAGTGTGCCTGAAATCCTGCCCAGTTCAGCCCTAATGGACACAGAGACCATCATCTGCTCAGGATCTGCAGCCTGAAACCATCTGAGCCACCAAAGTTGTGATTCATTTATCTTAACTTGGATATCTAAAAGTAGGGTAGACATCTAAGTTTAAGCCAGTAATTCTGGGGTCCCCTTGTAGTAAATGGAAAGAAACAGACACCTTCAGAAGACTATTCATTTCCTGCTAAGACAGAGATCTGGAAATAGGCCGGATGAATCGCACTCAATAGGTGTTTCTTACGGTTTTCTTGTTCTCTCTCTAGGAGCAAAAATGCAATTGTCATGGCAAGAATAGTGGATTCAGAGAGATTTGGCTCACACACACTTCAGTATACTTGTTGCCAGAGGCAGGGTTCAAAGAACAAGAGATTTTTGTCTAATAGAATTGACCCCTATGAAATGGAAGAATGATAATTTTTTTCCATCTAGGTTGAGAGAGAAGATGTTGCTCATGATATGAGTCTATAATGTGTATAAAAAACTAACACCAGTCAGTGAAAGACAGAAGACCATGATGATCTTATATGCCCTCTCTCAGAAGATGGTTACTCCGGTGTTTGAGTACTTGGGTGAGGTAGGCAAGGGGAAAAGATATGCCAAATCTATAGATAACCTGTACGGTATGTGATATGTCAAAAGTCAACCTCATTTTATCTCTATTCTGCCTTTTCACATCCTACCTTCATGAACCTTTAGACACTGGAGTCACTTTGGGCTCGTAAGATGTCCTGTCTCAGAGAAGCTGTCCTCACATATGACTTCTCATCACAGGTGTAATCTTTCCAGAGTTGAGACTTTGGGAAATTTAATTTTAAACAAACAAACAAACAAAAAACCCCAACTTAAATCCCCTAAAAACTTTTGAAAGCATTCAATGACATACTGATTACAGTTGAATAACTCAGTAAAAAAAAAATACAGCAGAGATGTTTGATTGGAAGACTTGTTGAAATGATTTTATGCAATTCAAAGGTAATACCTACTTCTGCTGCAGAATATAAAAAAATCACAATTGGCTTACTGGGAAGAGGATCAGAGCTTTTGTTATGCAGTAGAAATAATAAGGGCGTTAACAAATATAGTGTAATACGGCCATGTTTCCTCTTAAAGTTTCCTATTTGCTTCCACCCTGTTTTCTGCAATTTAGTTTTCAAAATGTCACAAATAAACCTCCTGGTTTTGTGTATTGTTTCTTAGGAACAGCCTTTGTCTTGCACTCCAAAAGCCTTCAAAAGTATATTTAGGACTGTCATGAGAGAGTTAATAAAAGCTTGAAATTTAAAGATGTAGGAGAGAGACAGGATTTAAGCTGGCACTTGATTACTGTAGCATTTTCCTACAGATGAATGGACTCTTCTGGGGTAAAGATAAATATTCTTGAATTTTTCTGAGAGGTGTTTGAATTATTGATATTTCCCGTGAAAACACAGGGCTGTGCAATAAGGGCAAAATAGTTTTACCAGCCTTGAAATAATGCCAGCTAATACAGCTTATCTCTAGTTAATTGGAAACAACAGCAACAAACCTGTTAAAATATTTCATTGTAGATAGTGTGGCAGTTATAAGAATATTTCTTTCCTCAGACCTTCACTGCTGATGATTTGTGCTCATGACTTAAAATATGTTCAAAAGAGAATATTGGTTTGACACCGGCATGTCTAGAAAGTCTGGCCACCGCACACTTGCTGAGACTAAAAGAGATTTCTCATTAAATCTACTGGATATATTAGACACATATCCAATAGAAAAGATTTGGGATTTAGTGCACAGGTATAACCATAAGGAGATATTTTTGTTTATATTGCTAGCTTAGGTGATTAAATAATAATTATATTAGCAAAAAAAAAAAAGAATTTCTTAAAAGAAAGATAAATATGATCCTTTAAAAAAGTATACAAAATGTGCTTTAGTAATTCCTAAAAAAAAAACGCAAACAAAAGCAGAAGACAAGCCCAACAAATATTGTTGCTGGACTATTATAATTTTGTAGCATTTGAAAAACTGTCAGGGTTCTTTCGGTTTTGTCCTTTTTTCAAATCATCCTAATGCCATTTTGGCAAGTTTGATATTTCATTTGAAAGGAAAATAATAAAGTGTTTTCTTTGTATTGATTGAAGAAATATAGTGCTTATTTTTTGCTTGGTTTTCTAGTAGTTATTCAATAGGTTAAAGGGCAATACCATCTGTTTCCTAACAGGACATTTTGTGTAAGATTTGCAAGTCCTACAGGTACCTTTAAGCATGGATAAATATGCACTCATGGTTTCAGCTGGATAGTTTTTCACCACCAAAGGATGATTATGTTGTGTGCCTTGAGACATAGGCTATAATATATTTCCTGTCCCTTTATTGCATTTTGGAATCATAAACAATGACTGTTTGGCTCAAAGCCATTTATTCAGCCCAAAAAGACATTATTTGCACAACAAAAATCAATAAAAATGTTACTAGGTCTGGCTGGATACTTTGCTTAACTGTGATATTTGTCTGTCACTGATGGCATGCCATCTCTCGTAGGAGACTGGGGCCAAAACAGAGCTATTGATCCAGTCATCAGTGATGGATACTGGCATTTGGAACGGGCTGCTGCAGAGAATCTCGATTAAAAAAAATATTTCTATGTTTTGCCTGCAGCAGCGTCAAGATAACCTGAATGAGGAGATTTTCTCTTTTATATTGGGTTTCTCCTCTTGTGGTTGTTAAATGCTCTGGACCAAAGTTCATTATTGAAAGAATTAAGTCAATCTATGTTTAGCCAAAGGCTTTGACATCATATCAAGCTCTCCTGATTTAGACACAAGCTAGTTGTCCTTTTCATCACCTTAAAAGCGTAGGGGAAGTGTTTTATACACACCAGTGATAGAAGTGATATGCTGGGGTGTGCTTACACTTTTTTTCTATTGTAAAACATCAAATTATGTCTAAGAAAAACAAGACAAAAACTGATTCTCACACATTGTTATATAAACACTGACCTATCCTTCGAGGCACTGAGTACTCTCAGCTCCAGCTTTATCAAAAGTTTAAGGTACTCAACACTTAGAAACTCCCAATGTTTATCTCTAGGTTATCTAATTATGAAACATCACTGCAGCTGCTTAAGAAAATATATTGCAGCTGTAATATAGAAACATTTTAGCTTATTATCATTGAAAAGTATTTTAAAAAGCTATCTGACATTTTAAAATGCATTTTAATATTTTAAAATCAGTTTTTATTCACCAAATTAATGGATTTTAAAAAGTGTAATATTTTATGATAGAAAGAAGAGAATAAAGCGGCCTTTTCAATCAGTCTGTCAGAAACACCTTCAAATTAAAGGTGTTCACATTCTTGTTTATTTCCTTTTTCTCTCAGAGGTCAGAACTTTCACACGAAGTGTGGTCATCCAAATATTCCAAGTGTGACTGAAAGTAGGTACACTTCCTAGAAATAATATTGTCATTCACAGAATTGAGGGGTATTTAGGAGTAAGAGATCACTTACTCAAATCAGCTGTTTTATATGTTATGACTTCAGTTCTGAATAACTTACAGGCATCATACTAGCCGTTTTGATTTTGACAGGACCGTTTGAACTGCATGAAATCAAGCACACATGAAAGTCTCCTTAGGATCATGATCATTGAATGGTGGCCAAAGACATGGAGGCAATGTAATTTTCAAAGCACTGAGTTCATTTTGAAAGCCTCACCTTCCATCGTGTACATAATTAAGAAAATTAAGTCTCTATTTAGAGTAAACTAAATTCCTATATATTATCAAAGTTGTAGCCACCACTATTATTCCAACAACTGTAACATGAGAATCCTGTTGATGGTTCGAGTGGCTACAAAAGCATCTAACTTGGTTGTTTTGGAAGGAGTTGGTAGCAGTTATGTGGGGTTTGTTTAGCTGCTCTTAATTATAGTTCTCAGGCCAAAGATGAGATACTGGGAAGAAGTATACAAACCTACACAAATTCTGCAAATTTGTAATTTTCAACCAAGAGTATATTGAAGAGAAAGTCATGAGTAATACCATGTTTGAAATTCATTCTTCATATGTAGTGTGAATCATGAATTTGTAACTGAAGATCTTGTATACCGGCCTGATGAGAGAAATAACGAGAGTGTATTGGCAACTGGGTATATCTAAACAGGAGAAAAGATACTGTTTTGCAGAAAAAAAAGGCTTGGAGCACTTCCAATGAAGAAAGTTAAAGTAATGACCACTACATTATGCCTCATGGAAGTTACAAGATTTATTTGATAATCAATATTAGTTCTAAAGAAATAACATGACAACTGATGAAGGAATATTTTCTTTGTCTTTGCAATGTGCTTAGAGGTGAAAATTCTAAACCTTCGTACTTGTGTTTATTATTGCAGGTTATCATTTGGTCTGTCTTTTTAGGTTGCTAGAAACCCTGAGAGAAATTAAACTTTTCATCCAAGTAGGGGGCAGTTGGAAATAGACTAAAAAAACAGGAGTCCCCTGATTGGTTCTTTAATGTGGTGATGCAATGACTCTTGACCTGCATTACCTAGTTCATGCTCAGACATGGCCGCAGGTTACATTATGACTTGCTGTATAGGTTTCCCTTCCATGTCTTCTCAAAAGCAGCATCATCAAAAAGAGCTGATACATAACTGGTACTCTATGACAACGTACATCTCCCTTACCACCTAAACCCACTTCCTATTATCCTGTCACAAATAATAAAAATGAAAATCTGACTCTTAATTAGCATAATTTTGAAAATTATAATCATTTCTCTTTCACATCAGAGAACTTTCCCTGGATGCATACAGGGCTCTTACCACACTGAGTGCTTCATAATTTAATGAAAAAGAACAACAGTAAATTTCTTCTCTTTTTTTTTTCTCTCTGAAGAAGCAGTTTGAAGATAGTAATTTATTTAGCTTTTCTGTTTCAGAAACATAATTATTAATAATATTATTAATCTGAGCAATAATATGCTAGAGTTGTTGCTTCTTTGTCTTATGATATTTTTGCATATTACTACAAATGCAGTTATGGTCAAACAGTCTATGTCATCTGACGATCTGACCCATTTCAAAGAGAGGCAATTGGGCTTGAATGAAAACTCGAGGCTTACACATGAAGTGTGTTGGGAATGCACTTTCATGTTTGCCATCCTGCTAGAATTTTTAAAGTACACCTCATACTTTGAAAATTAGATGTGTTCTGCTAGCTACCATTTTGACAGGCTTTCCAGGACTGAAATCTTAGATGAAATTGTAATTGTTGGCAATCATGGTGCTACAATATATTCATTCTTTTTTAGACGAAAATTAAAAATGACTAGCATTAAGGTTCTATGTTTTAGCCATAATAAATTATATGTATTTGCGAGCTTAGAATGAAATGTATTCCACATTCACTTATATCAATAATAAAAAACTATATCAATTATGAATATGACACTATAGATGTCTACACATATGTTTTTACATTAGCTGTCTGTGGAAATATCCTATTATTATTTAGATTTTTTTTTTCTATTAGGGTTGTGTGCTGTGAAGACTAATGTAAAAATCATGTACATTAACTGAGTTCAGTTCTTCAAATGGAAATCTATTCTAGCATAATAAGGTAGGTGAATTAGCCTTATCTGAACTAAAATGTCCAGTGAACTGAAATTACTCTTGTAAAGGAATGAGACTGTTGATGCTATCTGATTTTTCTAAGGTACAGCTGTGCATTCAGTGGCAGGAGAATTGCAAAAAAGACCAATATTTATGACAAACACAAGAAATAGGGTCAAATCTCTAACAAACTTTACAGAAATGCATTAAATATTTTTAAGTAATACTCATCAAGTAGTTAAAGTACTTTAAGCAGGCATTACATACAGATTACGCTTAAGGAATCTAAATAGGGATTGTAGCACTTGGTAAAGATTTATTAAATACTTTTCTAGTCCAAAATCAATGCCATCGATTGTCATTAAAGTGGCAAGCTAAAAACAATGAAGTGGTTTCTAATTTTCGGGCTCCTGCTGGAGTCTGCTCTATCTCTTCCTTTTTCCAGTTAAGAGCATCATTAAATGGTAAGAGCAAACAGCATATTGAGAGGCCAAGTGTTTTATTAATTCATCATCAGAATTATCTCAGCACATTAATATTAATAGCTTCAAATTGGATTTCATTTAGGAGGTGAAATAAATATGCTGATAGTAAAAGCCTACATAGCCAATGAATCTTCTGAAATGGCACTTATACAGAGCAATACTCAAACCAGATTTGATAAGTCATGCTGACTTCCTTTAGCATAGGGGCACCTTCCAGGTAAAATTTCATTCTGGTCTGGAACTCACTGAAATTTTAAACTCTAAAAAAGCCTTGCTTTCTCCTTTGGAATTTTGTTGCTTACATGACAGACAAATGTGGACATGTATCACTCCCTTTGTCTGACACCTTTTTCATTCCCTTTGTTGACTGTTTTAGACAGTCAGCCCTAAACCCACAATGTGTTGGTTTTCATAATAGCGTGTGACTACATATCTAAGAGTATTATTTTGTGTTTACATTTGCTGTGACTCACAGCTAGTGCATATTTCTTTGTCTTTGTTATTATTAAATTCTCTAGACCCATAGACTTTGTGGCTGTTTGCAGGGAGAAGCACTATTGCCAACCAAGTACCGAAGAACATGAAATGTCCCCCATTTGCAAGGATACCACATGGCCCAAGGAGGAGATGAGGGGAAGAGCAGAAATGAATCTGTAGCTGTGCATAGACTTCACTAAAGGAACCGTAAACACTTCCTTATCTGGTGAGTCAGTGGTGATAGCTCAGGCCTTCCCTCTCCCCTCTGTCCTCCAGTAGACCTATACCTTCCTGTTGGCAATGCTAATCAGTTGGCTAATGCCGATGGTCCTACACTAAACTGGAAAAAATGGCCACTCAGGAGGAAAATGTTCTCTCTCTTTTTTTTTTTTTTAATAAGGTGCCACAGTTGCATTGTGACATCTAACCTAATACAGCCTTTTTGCAGAAATGCCAGATTCAGCCAGATTTAGATGATACAGACAGCTCCACAGCCACATTCAGCACTCAGTTATTTCCTGCTGTTTGTGGCTCCAAGGGCATACTGACATTTATTAAGGACTATTGTCACGTGGAGATGACCCAGTCATGGTGTCATTCAGTCATTCAAGGAGGCTGCCCTGGGAGCCCAGAAGGCTTCCTAACTTCTGGATGCTTCTTATTGCTAGCAAGGAGACACAGATTAGTCAGACTCAGGCACAGAATATGCCTGGGGGTCTAGTTACTGGAACCACTGGATATTGAAAGACTAGTTTAATTTTTCTGTTCTACACTGCTTCTCAAGAGAAACCTTAAAACAAAATTGCACCATGGAAAACATAATGCTGCACGGAAAACTGAAGTCATGTTCTGAGCCAAAGTAAAGGATTCATTCACTGCAGTGAGTCCTCCATTTTGTAACCCGTACTTGAGGAGCATAGAGTCACCCCTGCAGAAATGTGAGAGACATTGAACATGGATTGGAACTTGCTAATGTATCCATCCACTGGTGTATATCTATGTCTGTATGAAGGATAGGGTCAGGGAATATCTTCTCACTTATCCACCATGCAGCTTATGTAAGAAGAGGCGGAGAACAGAGGCAGGGCAGTAACCAGCTCCTCTCTCCCACAGCCGTAGTGTGACAGCAGGATTGTGACACTGAGTGAAAGTGTCAGGGCTTGGGCTTTCCTTTGACTTGGCAATTGAAGCAGCCAAAGCAAACTGGAGAATGTGGCTCAATTAATGTGTTTCTCTCCAGGACTCTCTCAGTTCTCTGAATTTTTCATAGGAGGAAAGCAACAGTGATCAGTAGAGAGCAAAACTAGCCACATACTTTGACTTCTCCCAGGCAAACGACGGTAAACCTGCCCAGAACAGGAGCATCGTGATCAGGAGCCTTTGAATATTCTGCCTACATCTTGCAAGGTCCTCTACCATAATGGCTATGCATGAGGACTGAGGTGTAACTGGATGGATTTTGGCACTGCTGAGAATGGAGAGGCAGCTCTGGCAGCTACAAAGTGCCCATGACACGGTATGGCTTCCTAGCCATCTTTTAGCTAAAGTAACAGGAAGAATAGCTTGAAGAAGGGTTTGCCCTCTGCTAAGTCACTCTTAAAGGGGTGGATCAACCTCCTATGGCTGAAGGTACTGGCTGTCCCTCCAAACAAATGAGAGACATGAAGATTTGTTAGTGCTTGAGGCACAGCTGCTAGTAAGAAACAGTCCTTGTTTTGAATCATCCCAAAGTCTGAATCTCTCGTTTCAAACAGCCCAGCTTTACATGTCGTATAAGCATTTTGCTGGGAGCTTAGTTCAACAGCCTGCTACAGTCTACATGAGAAAATGGAACGGTTGTTTCCATGCATGATAAAATCCGTGTTAAACAAGAATGAAAAGGCTTCCGTGAGCGACTTTTTTCCCCCTCTCTTTTGCTACCAGAAATGTACAAGGAGATTACTCTTGTGGTTGTGGCTGTGGACTGAGAATTACAACATGATTTCCTGGCACTAACACAGATTTGTTGTCTGTTCACTTAATTTGTCCATGTTTTGGATCCCAACTGACCTCACAGAAGGATTCTTTCTTTAATGCAACCACAATGAAGATGCTTTCTTTAATGTTCGTGAGGGGCTTAGAGTCCCTGGTGAACACAGCCATGCAAAGCCCTTGAGACGCTGAGATTATATAAATTTTATGTAGGTTGTCCTTGTCACCTCAGAATATCTGGGCTCTTCCCCACCAGCAAACAAGACTTGCAGCCTACAGACTTTCAGAAGCGATAATGAAACTGTGGATTTGAAGCATTTATCTGCCAGTCTGTGTTGGCATAAGCCTCAAACATTGTTCTCAAGCTAGCGCTCCTGAAATTTATTATGAACTAAAAGAAGTTCCCAACAGCCTGCCACTATTACTGGAGAAAGAATGTACAACAGGGACTGCCATTTAGGCCACCATTTGGGACGGCATTTTGGAGCTGCTGCCTGGAGTTGATGTCCAGAATAATGAGGCTGACATTCAGAAGACCCACCCAGCAAGCAGAGGCAGAAGCGATCTAATTGTTACTGCTTTCTTTCAGACTTCCCCCCCCCCCATCTTTTCCTGGCTTTTCCCCAAAATAAATTACTCTAATTGTAGCAAAAGTCTGGAATGGAGAAGAGTTATTCTGTTTAGTTTGTGAACTGGTATTTTCAAGTTTCCTTAATGACTAATATAATGGAGAGGTTATTATCAAAATATGCTGGGTTTAGAGTATATTAAAGCTCTCTTAGGACTCAGTTTAGTATCTGTTACAGTTCAGCCAAACCAAACACAGCATATTCAAGTTGCTTCTTACTTTTTTGGTGGCTGTTTCCCATAGTACAACAGGGAACCATATACCTGGTAAGACTCTATTGACAGTCGTCTTTGCTGCTGGTCAGAGCAACAGCAAAACATTCGTATGTCACACTAGGAAAATCAAAAGGCTCCTTTTTGTCTGTTCATCGCTCCTCTTCTGAGGCAGACAGCAAGCGACCAGCTATTTATGAAGCCATATGTATCACTGGCTACCTCTTGTCCTCTCTTCTGTCACTTGAGCTCTTCTGCTGTATGGCAATTTTCTTCTCCCTTCCATTTCTCATTTCTTCACTGCGGTGATGCAATACCTACACAGTTACGAGGCAAGTCCACGTTAATGTTTAGGCAAAAGCTGATACTGCTGGAAGTTTCTTGGGGCTGCCATTTTTCATCTTTGTGCAAACAGTTCTATTTGTACCCTTAAGGTAAAATAAGTTTCTGCCTTTCCTTATTCTTCACAAAAAGTTGTACATCTTTTCTACATTTTTTTAAATTGAAAATTCAGTGCCTATTACCAGAGAAGATTTTTTGGACAATAAGGACGTTAACAGGACTACAGCTTCGTAAATACTAAGGAAAACAAACCTGATTTACAGAGGAAGTTATTCTCATTCAGGAAATTTAGAAGATCTTTGAACTATATTTGCCTGCATGAACACCTATTTAAACTTAAATAAAGATAAAAGTTTCCCTCTGAAACACCCACAATTTAAAACTCAAGTAGTGGCCTTCCACCTGAGATCGATGTTGACATTTCTTTTCAAGATAAGAGTCCTTGCCTAGTTTACTGATGCTGGTGCAGGCAGGGCTAAACTTCTATGCAGACTATTTTTGCTTTGGGGAACAAGACCCTGAATCTCACACATGGGTCCGCACTTGGTCATATTCATTCTGGCTCTTGTTAGTATGTTACAAGTTTGATATATTTTGGCCACCAAACAGATATTTATGACCTAGATATCTGTCAGTCTGGCTACTCCAGCCTCATGGTTTGGCCCACATTTCTGTTGAGGTTCCCAGATTTCCTTGCAGACTTGTGTAGTCTGCAGAGAAATTTCTCTTGTTTCAGCCATGTGCTCCTGGTGGCAGAACTTAGCTAAACGGGTTTACGCTCTTGTGCTATAAACAAATTTCTTTCAGGCCATGCAGATTCACATTAGAAGAAAACAGGAAAACCAAACCTGATCTGAATCACGTTTTGAATGACTGGAAAACTGGAATATTATCAACTGGTGTGAAGGAATTAAAAATCACATTTTCTGTCAAATAGCTATAAAATAGCTTTGATTAAACAGATAAACAAGGAAACACCAAAAAAACCCCCAAAAGAATTATATAAGGAGACATTGTAAAAATGGATGTTACTTGACTCTTAAACTGCTCATTATGGCAGAGCATTTCCAGTATCATTGATGAAAAAAATGAAAAATCTTTTCCTTCCTCTTGATATTTTATCTTTGTCTGTTGGAGCATTGCTACCTGAGTTGCAAATAACTTCATTTATGTACTGCAAATGTCTGTGTTAGTGTTTCAAAGAACAGTATGCACTTGAAATTTCATTCACAACAGAGATGGACAAGGAAGGTTCAACACTGATTGAGGGACAGCAGTGAAACAGAAGGAAAAAATGGTTGTATTCTAATATGAAAGGAAGCTGATAATGGACTATCTCAAGAGGCTTTATGAGTGCTTAAATATTTTCATTGATGAACTGGATGAAGGGCTGGAACACCTTTGCTGAATTGCTCAAGACTGGTTGTGTCTTAGGATAAGTCCATAATAATCTAGCAAATCTAGGAGAAATGTTATCAATGAACAAGACAATGCAGGTCTTTGAGTTGATCCTGTTCTTAAAAGGCTTTTGAATTGAACATACTACAGTTGTTCAAGAAAAATCTCTAGATCTTAGTAGCTCAGTGAACACATCGTAGTACAGTTCAGTACAGTGTCACAGCCAAATAAACCAAACAAGATATTTAGTTATTTTAAGTAAAGGATACATAACACTTTAAAAATTAGGCTTGCAAGAATATATATGTGCATGTATGTGTTTAAACATACATATTTTATGTATATATGTGTATTACACGTGTAGGTAGCTCAAATTACAAGTATTTATAGTTATGAAATGTATCAATATTACCATTGTTTTCTTTTATTTTGGTGACCATATGAAGTCTAACAGATGTTTTCAAATATCATCTTTAGTCAATGTATGTTCCAGGCCTCCCTTGGATCATTCAAAAAGCCACACTGCGTTCTTTTCATTTACTGAGAAGATATATCCATGACTAATTTTTACATTCTTTTGATCTTGTACAAGCATATTTAGTTTTGACAGTCCTTGTCTTTCCTTGTTTATCAAGTAAATGTATTTATAGGAAATAATCATATCCTGGCCCAACGTTTGTTTCACTAGTCTCTTCTAAGATTTGTTCTCTAAAATCCCTTATCATCTGAGTAGGCTGGTTTTGCATTGAAATTACCATTCTAAACATAGCTAATCAGAAGTGAGTCTGATATTCTAATGTAGTCTTAGTAAAGACTTGTACAATAGAATTAATTTTTCCTTCTCTTTACTTAAAATACCCCACGTGTTGCCTCCTGGAATTAAATTGTTTATGGCTATACAGCATTTAGATTGCTTTATCATCAACAGCTGTGTCCAGTTCCCTTTTCATTTTGTTAGTGAGACCCCAATCTGCAGCAAAGTTTCTTCTAATTTGTCCATTGAACTTGTGATTTTGCACCTTGTCTTAGTAAGATGGTTAATAATACCCTCCAATCCTTGCTGCAGAATTCTTGGTCTTTCTAAATATGAGTAATGGACTGCAACTGTGATATATGAAAGTTTCATAAGAATACACCTTGTCCTTTCATTAAGGTGATTTGTGATCATATTAGCCATCACTGATAGATGGAGGATAAAGTTTTAGACATCACCAGTGGAATCTGCTGTCACAATTTTTACACACCTACGAAACGTATGCTCAAATTGACAAGAATAACTGATGAGGAGGAAGTAGAGGGGTATATAGTGATTGGCAGAGCAAAAATGAAACAATGCAAAACTCTTGTGCTGAAACATTTATAATGATGCATTTACAAAACTCAATGAGAAGAAAGCAAGGCCAAAAGAAAAGCAAAAATATTTTGATCATTTTTTACTATTCTATCATGCAAAGTATGAAAAGGGATTTCTTGCATTGATTGAGAGGCAGATATAAATAAAATGTTTATTTTATAAATAAAAAGATTTCATAGGTCGAAAGAAGAACAAGATCTGAATCTCAGCAGAAGATGCCTATTTAGAGACTTCTACAATCCATATGGCCATTGAACGAGAGGAGGAAACTGATGATTCAGGTAGAGTTGTGGCATCCTATAAACATTCAGCTCAACACAGGCAGGACAGCATTATAACATAAACACTTTCTGCTAGAAACAAGGTAGAAGAAATGTGTCAAGATTTATCAACAGCAAGGTGATGTGATAGCATCATCTTGTTAACTTACTTAGGAACACAATCTCTGCCACAAATAGATTAAAAACTTTTTCAAGCAGTAGCAACAGCCTGATGTACCCATATTTCGTTAGTGTTTTTATTGAAGACTCCTGTGTGATGGATTGGAAGATGAAAGTTGGAAATTCCATTATCAGTAGGAAGAAAAATTGCCACATGGTGTCTCTTTTTTTTTTTTGGTGTGGGCAGGGAGGAGGGGGAAGTGGACAGGGGTGCAGGAAACATTCATTTGTTGTTTCCTAACTGGTTTAATCTTTTATGTGTTTCTTTGCTACTATACTAAAAATTACAAAATGTTGGCTTTATCTTCCTCTGGAATCTTCACAGTCCTTACAAACCTTGATACTATTTGAGAGTACGAACTACATGAACACTCAGTGGCAGTATTCTGTGGTCCTGAAGGCATGTGACAAAGTGGACAGACGGGGCTCATGATAAGTGGGTCCACTGGACAGGCGCTGAAACTGTGCAATGCATTTTACTAGGTTAGATTTTTTCCCATCTGCAAAACAAAACTGATTAATTTTAAGGTGTTCTGGAATCCAGGGTCAAATCAACACTGTGTATGAGATTGTGCATTATGACAAGACATTCCCATTTGAAGGTTTACTGAACAAGCATTGGTCTCATAAGCAGCAAGGGGAGTTGTCCAGCTTGCAGGGAGTAACCTGCAACTACCTCTTTCTTAAATAGAAGAACGGCAGGTATCTTTCTGTTTGTCTCAGCTCTTCCTTTGTTCTTTGTTCTTTAGGCAATCAATCTGACAAAAAATTTATGAAGTAATGGAGTATGATAGTAGCCAAATGGTTTACACAGTTGTTACTCAGTTGGTTCTAACTATTAAGCTAAAACCATAATTTTGCATTTTCAGTCTGTATACAGCACTAATTCTAGATACAAGTGTGAAAAAAATACAGAGCATTTGAGAATAAAAGAAGATTTCTTAACTTCGTACACTGAAAGGTACATTACATTTTGATCATGCTTCCCACTGCAGTCAACCTAGGAGTAGCAGCCTCAAAAGCTAGTGAACATTCAAGAATTGTCTAAACTAAAGGAAAAAGTAACTAAAGTAACTGACAGATCCAGTGAAGCAGAATACTCAAAGAAGATTAATCAGCTGGAATTTGCAATAACTCAATCGTTGTACCAAATGCGATCAATGATAACAAAAGAAACATTTAGCCAAAAGGAAAACAAATATCTGTGGTCCTGGCAGGAGTCATTTATTGATTGAACTTGATTTGTCAAGTGTTTTTAGTATCTAAGACTAGACTCAGGCTGCGAGTAGTACGAGGCTTGGTGGCATAGGGGGATTATGCTACAATGCTGTATTTGTTCTTCTTTACTCTTTGAAGAAACTTGTCTTTTAGACACTTAATTTCACTTGCTGTCTTAAAAACATTTTATACTTAGGTATCTTTGTAGAAGAGCTCATATGTACAATATAGAGTCAGTTGTAACAGCTAAGGCTATTCCACATGGATCTTCAGCATATTAATTCTTATTGAAGTCTACGAGACAGAGATTCAAGGTTAAATACATTTAAGTGTTGTCCTGACTACAGATGATTTTAGATTATTCTTTGACTGTTTTCTTATATCAGAACCCGTTGTGGAGTGTCTTGGACCTGCTGTATGAAAAGTGTAGAAAGGTCTGATCAAGGTTTGAATGTGTTGATATGGGCATGCTGACAAAAGGAGCATACACAATTTAGCAACTATTTTTAAATTGCCAGAACTGCTCTCTAGAAAGCATATGTTCTGTTAGGACAATAGCTATTAGGTAATAGATATTATTCTGGAGTAGCAAAATGAAGTAGTATCTGAAATATGAAAGTATGTCTCAGACTTTTTGTAATGAGTATAAAAGGGTATTAGAGCCAAAGGAATGCAGTATATCAGTATACACTCCAAAAGCAGTAATTAGTAATCATTTGAAATTGGAAGTCTCTTAGATTATAAATTATCTGTTGTCTCTATCATCAAATTACAAGGAAACTGGAGATGGGGAGATAATCCCATTTGTTTGCAGTGTTATGCTGAAGAAGGACTGTAGAATGAAAGTACACAAAGAAAGATTTAACGAGGGAAGAATTGTTTCCAGAGTAGGTTCAACACAATCTAAGGTGTTGAAAATTGGGAATTGGACAGAATCTGAAAAACTGAAAAGAAAAGGGAAATTAATGGATAAATAAATCATTAAAAAATCCTGTATACAGAAGAAGACAGACCAGATGAGAATATGATTCTGGATGGACTTATCCCTAGAGAGTTAAAAGTATACATTAAGGTAACCAGAATCATCCCTGAATTTAAATAAACCACAAATGAAAATTTTATTAAAATTCACTGCAATCATTAAGATAAAAGGAAAATATTTCAAATGTCAAAACCCTGTAGAAGAATAAAAGGAAGCAGCAAATCTAAAGAAAATAGCCTTGTTTGTTTTCAACCATAAGGAGAGTTCAAAGAAATCTGATTAATAGTTCCAGGAACTGTAACAATATCTTGAAACTGAGCAAATAATTTGTAATGAGTAATTTATTCAAGGTAAACATTTGGTCATAGGCAAAGGTCTGTCAAAGATGCGCTAAAATTCAAGCAAAAGAAAACTCCTAGTTTTGGAAGTCTGAGCATCCAAATTCCAATTGAATACTTGTGTTGTTGCCAAGTAAGTGGAGAACAGGATGCAATCGCCTAGAATACTTGCTGATAACAATCCAAAGAAGGTGAATTTTGTTTTGTTTTAGCGTATTTGTTTTTTTGATATATTTGAAACAGGAAAAAAAACCACAACAAAACCACTTTCTTCCAGAATCCCTATTAGATGTAAGTGTTATCCATTTCCTCACATGCACTTCTGCCTTAGGGATCTACCTATCTACATATCGATTGATTCATCAGGGACTTCTTACAACAACTAAAAAGCATGTAGTTTTTTTCTGAATAATGAAGTACATGGCTTTTTTGACCACATCCGGAATGATACAGGCTATGATAAATCCTATGTCTGCCCATTGTTTCTTATTTCTATTAATTTCTATTCTATTATTTCTAATAATAAATCTAAATCTTATTCGATTTAGATTTTCTAATGGTAGTCTATAAATGCGCCAAAATACAGCTATATAGCAGAATAAACTGTTTTTCATCTTCTGACTATGATCATCACATGATTAATGGTTTCTCACAGTATCAGCCTGATAAAGTCTTTTCCTGGTAGAAAAAGCTGATCAGCTTTAACCTGAGTAAATTTCAAAGATAACACACCTAATTTTGACGTGAATTAACTCCACACTATTTTATTTATTTAATAAGTGGAAGGCATTTTATTTGTAATTGCATCTCCCTACCTTCTTACTCATTGGGAGATATTTGACAGTTTTCCTTTATTGTGGCAGCATTTTCAAGATGAAGCTTTTGACTGGTACATATGCTAATTTTAAAAAGATGAACTTTTTCTATTATAGTGTTACAGTGTCTAACAGAGAGAATTTCCACAATGTTCCTGGTGAATAAAGATGTCATTAAAATCTGAGCTAATAGGCACTGAACCTGTACTCAAGTGATGTTTGACCTTCAAGACTTCGTATAGTCATTGCTGTAGCTGTATGCAGCTGTAGCAGAGCTTCAGGAACCTTGGATTTTTTTGCTTTGGTGAGAGTGAAAAGCTGAGACTAGAAGGCTAAGCAGTGAGAAACAAAGGGCTTGAATAAGACATGAGAAAAAGGCTTGCATATCTATTGCTAGAAGTGGAAATCTGTATTACACGGGAGCATACAGAGTTGTGGTGTGTAGGAAGAGGCCCCAGGGGACTGCTTCTTCATCCAACCAAAATTAATTGAAATAGGGTTTTGCATAAAGAGAAAATTTTGTAGTCACCCATTTTGTGAGTTCAGGATGCTCAGTTTTCACATCCAGCTCTTTACATGTACCATGTCATGAGAAAGAAAAGAATATTGCATCAAACCAATGATGTTCTGGGATTTACAAACTAACCAGTCATCTTGTTATACTGGTGTATTTGCAAATTAGGTTCAAAAGTCTTCAGTAGCTAGGAAAACCTGTACCAAGACCCTTAAATATAGTTTGAGTCTAGGGTCTGGTTTTCCAAATAAACCAAAAATAGTTAAACATCAGAAGTTATCTATGGGGCCTTCATCCTAAGGTCTGCCATACCAAAGTCCTTTCTCTTTCTAGCTGGAGGATAAAAGAGAAAAACGCAACTACTTCCCATATAAACTTGCAGAAAAGAAGAGGACACCCATGTTTGTCTACTATCTAACCCATAAGGTCTTGATTGGCTCGTCATCCATCCCAAGGCGGAGACCCGTGTGTGCCAGCTATTCTTTCACATAAAGGGCAAGTCCCTCTCCTTTCCTTCCCAGCCTGCCTTTCCTAAGGAGCCTATACCTGTCCATTGTAGTACTTTAGTTATGGGAGTCTTTCTACCACATCTCTGTGACCCCAATATGATAATGCACCTGCACAGAGACCTCTAATTCCTCCTGTTTGTTCCCCATGTTGCATGCATTAGAGTACTGGTGCTTCAGATGGTCACCCAGTCATGCTGATTTTCCCCCCCAAAAAGTGTAAGAGCTTTCCCCATAATGCTGCTGTCTTCGCACTTCCTAATTTGTGTGCATATGCTTGAGGTGGACCCTCTTTGCATAATCTGACTACTGTCAAACACTGAGGTTTTACTTGACTAATTTTTCCTCAAAGGATTCAGTCAGCCATCTGACAGACATTTGATAGATATTAATTAAGTGTATGAAATAACATATTTGACAAGTGTTTCTAGTTGTTTGTCTCTCCTAGAAGGATCTGGTTCAGAAACTGTCTAAAATACAAAGCTGTTTTGCTGAATATTCATTTAAAGATATTTTAAAATAAGTGATGCGTAGCAGTTTTGTAAGTAGTCAGTATAGACTTCAGGATAAAGAAGACAAGAGGCTGAAGAAATGTTTCACCTTAGGTGGTAGACTTTTAGATCTAACTCAAAGTGATTGCATGCATTTCTGAAAAGGAAGTTTGAGCATGCAAACAGTTTTAAAAAAAGCCTCCATGCCTGTCTCCTTCTAGCCTGGAACCTGAACACAGCTACTTCCCACCCGAGGGTGCCTGAAAAAGTAGCCAGCTATGGGATCAATAATTGGTAAGACTCAGAATTCTCAAAGATCTAATCTGTTGCATCAGCACTTCATGGTTCTATTTGACATTTCAGAGGAGTTGTAGAAATGTAAGTTTAGATAACCTAGAAATACACAGAATCAAATACGGTTTTCCATTGTTCAATATGCAGTCCTTGCAGCTCGTGATTCTATAATAAAAACTACTCAATTTACAGACTGAACAAAACTCAGCAAATTGGCTCCTTAGGTTCAGTTCTCCTTCAGTTGTCTCACCCAAGACACTATAAAGAACTGCCTTGTAGGCTTTAACTGTGAATAGTATGCTCTGATCTACTCCTGCAACTTCACAATATTTGAACTTTCTGTTTCCCAGGGCACTGCAAAAACCTTTTGCTCCTGTTACTCTTGAAATAAAAAGCAGTGTTCTTTATGAATTTTTAACACGGCACACTTTTCCTGCCAGTGCTTTCAGGCAAGTCACGTCAGTATCTGGACACTTGAATTTGAAGCTCAAAGCCTGACTGCCTCTATTTGTAAACAAGTGTGAACAGCATGAGCACAGTAGTGTCACTTCCCAGTAAATTCAGTGTTAAGAAATTACAAATGTATGTACTATAGAACAGTTTGACAAAGCTGTATTGAAATACATTATTCATAGTAATCTTTTTCAAAACCTGACATTTTTGAAAGTTTTCCATTTTGTGCATCATAAAATTGTAATGTTGGTTTTGAAAATGGGAAATACATCATCAACAAAAAAAGCCGAATGTGTTTAGCCTTTCGCTTTCAAAGAATCTGTTCCAAAGAAACAAAGTCTGTTGCTTTTTCCTCACCTTAAAGACTGCTCATTTTTTGTCTAATTATCACAAATGAATTACAGCTGATCTTTATCTACTGTGGCATTCCCAGCCTGCATTTTTTGTGTTCGTGTGTGTGTGGTCAGGGGAAATAATATGTGTCAAGACTGGCTTATAAAATCAGTTCTAAGCCTTTAACCTTCAGCAGAACACTGAATAATTGAGGGGTCTATGGACACTGACATTTATGGCAAAGCAGGAAAATAGATGTCTATTGATGGGGCTGTATCTCTGATCATAGTTCATAGCTCCCTTTCAGTGGTGGAGTTAACATTACCTGCTTGATGTCAGGCACTGCAGTGATCGCTGCCAGATGGTCCCAGGCTGATGGTCCCAGGCCTCCTGTGCCAACGATAGCTGTTTTCCTGATATGATCAACCTAATTCAATCACTGTCAGTACTTATTTCTTCCCTGTTTCTCCATGCTAGTCACTTGCTGACTTTTCCCTTCTGTACTCTTTAGTTTTGAAAGATATTAGCGCACGGGAAAATAAAAGCGAGCATTTGCCAACTTCAATCTTAATAAACTTCAGGTTTTGTTCACCCCCCTTCATTCCCATAGCGGTATTTATGAATGTAGTTTGATTTGTAAGAGCTGCCCCTTGAATGCAGGAAAAGTTTATGTGCTTGAGAATATCATTGTGACCTAAATGGAATAGTCATTTTGTTGAGTTTTACTAACTCGTTGAATTATGTTTCTTCTGTCAGAAGACTTTATCACACTTGTGAAAAACTAAGTGGCTGTTACAAATCTTATCTGGAAGAGCTGTTACAGATTTTATAGACCTCTGTTAAATGTATGTTAAATATTCATTCACGACTTTCTAATTTTCGAAATATTTTCTTTCCTCTACTGGGAAAATGTTACATTCTGTAACAGTTTTCCACTCTTTCTTTAAAATATTACAGAAAATGAATAATTACTTCCTTTTCTCTCCCTTTTAATTCATAAACAACTGCTGTGAAGAATCTGTGGAAGATAGTCTCTAAAAGAGAGGGCAGCTGGAGAAAGATACGATTCCAGCATCCCTACCTCTGAGTTGCGCTGTAACCTCCACCATAAATGCACTTTTCCAAGGAACAGAGCCTGGATCTGCAGAAAAATCAGATTAGCTCTGGAGCATGTATACTGATGTGGGGAAAAAGACAACATCTTTTTCCCCTTATAACCTTTCAAAACTCTGATCACCCCCACAGTGGTCGGTGTCCATACCACAATATCTTGTTTTGGTATCGCTGTTGTGAAGACTTCCAATGGTACTGTCCATCATTTTATGACAGCTACTTCCATTTGATTTACACTGGAGACTGACAAATTTACTCTTAACTTTAAAATAACATTTTAAAAAAAATGTTATGTAGGAGACTAATGATCTTTTCAATGTCAACTGCTGAGAAGTCCCGCAAATGATAACTGTTAATTAATACTTTCCATAGCCTAACATTCTTTCTGTCCAAGAGACAAGCTACTTTGGGTGCCCTGAAACCATCTGCTCAGCTTTCCAATTCCTACTTTTTCAATTTAATAATGAAAAATGACATGAAAATGAAAGAATCCTACCTTACTTCCTCCAGTAGTTTTGAGCAAAAAAATTCCAGTCCATGAGCAAAGTAACATCTGTGTCATAGCACATAGCTAACAAAAGCCTGTGCTAGAGAAATTGATGGGTCCTTTTTTTTTTATTTTTTTTATGTCAAACACACATTTATTGAGTTTTAAAAGCATAAATTGCACAACTGATAATTACATCAGAGATGCAGCAAACAAAATGGATAATCAGTGAACCAGTTGTCATATTTCCAGTGTGTCACCAGACACACTGATGTATACGCCGATATACAGCCTCCTTTTTATGGGTGATAATTTACAGCTTTCTGCTGCCACTCTCCAACGCTGTCACTCGAGCTTCTGTCCCTGCTGGCCCAGCTGTTCTGAGAAGAACTGAAGTGGCAGGTAGCCCATCACTATAAGATGCACATTAATTTTACACTTTCTTTCTGAGATGTATGTGTGTTGCTGGTATCTCCTTCAGAATAATACAGCTATATCCAAAATCCTACAGTTACTGAAGATTACTTAGACATAAATATAAACCTTTAAGTATACCTTATAAATAAATATAAATCTACAGCTTCACCTGCAACTATAAAATAAAGGTCTTTATAAATATCTGCCTTTTACATATGGCTGTGTGTATAATATCACACATCTATAGTATATAGTGTATATAGAGAATATCTGTGTTGGTATGTATAAATACCTATCTATGGATATATAAAGATATATTTCTCTGTGCATATATAAAAGTGCAAAGACCAGATGTTTAAAACCTGTGGATTAAGCCCCAACATCTGTAGTAGAATGGGCAGCCACACCTCCAGTAAAAAAGTCTGCCACAAAATTCATTACAGGAGGCAAAATCTTCAGAAGGGGATTCCGAAATGCAGAGTGGGAAGCTGACAGGCTATGTGGCAAGGAGCACTGAAGACGCGGGCTGGTTTGACTCTAATGCTTAAATCTCATGGGAAATGACGGAGTTTGGATTCTTTCAGGGGGAAGACATGAAGGGGCCTTGACATCCTGAATCCTTGATGTGTGCTGGTCGACAAAGGAATATCAGGCACACTCAAGATATAGAAAGGTGCTGGCTACCCCATTTTGTGTATTCTGATATGCTCAGTGTATTTTTGTTATCATATCCCTGCCATTTGCAACTTCTTTTTCTTTCTTTAATTTTGTCTGATACTTGCTGAAATAAACATGAAGATGAAGAAATGGGAAAATTATTCAAGGTTTTAAAAAAACCAACGCCTTTTATCTGTTTTACAAAGGATCTTCTCAGATCAAATTTATCATTTATTTTGCACATTCAGTTATCAACATGTATAAGAAAGAATGAAGATACCTGCTCTCTGTAGGAGAAATCTAGTTTATGTAGCTGACAGTGCTTGTGCCCTAGAGGTAGTCATTATTGTGTTCTTTGGTAGTAGTTATGATTAGGATGAGTCTTTAAATGCGATGAGGGGTCTTCACAACCTCTTGACTTTGCAGAATGTAGGCGTAATCTCATTGGCTGGAGAAGCTAAACATTTTACCCAGGTTTTTCATAGAATCATAGAATCCTCATGATTCTTTGAGATCATCGAGTCCAACAATACACGCACAAAACAACCACCTAAAATCTCTGTCACTAGAGCATGCCCTGAAGTGCCAAATCTAGATGTTTCTTAAATACCTCTAGGGATGGTGACTCAACCACCTCCCTGGACAGGCTGTTCCAGTGCCTGACCACTCTTTCAGTAAAGTAATTCTTCCTAATATCTAACCTAAACCTCCCCTGCCGCAACTTCAGACCATTTCCTCTGGTCCTGTCATTATTCACTTGGGAGAAGAGGCCAACACCCACCTCTCTGCAACCTCCTTTCAGGTAGTTGTAGAGGGCAATGAGGTCTCCCCTCAGCCTCCTCTTCTCCAAACTAAACCCAGTTCCCTCAGCCTCTCCTTGTATGACCTGGTCTCCAGACCCCTCACCAGCCTGGTAGCTCTCCTCTGGACACGCTCCAGCACGTCAATGTCCCTCTTGTACAGAGGGGCCCAGAACTGAACACAGCACTCAAGGTGAGGCCTCACCAGTGCAGAGTACAGAGGCACGATCACTTCCCTGCTCCTGCTGGCCACGCTATTCCTGATACAAGCCAGAGTGCTGTTGGCCTTCTTGGCCACCTGGGCACACTGCTGGCTCATGTTAAGCTGGCCGTCCACCAGCACACCCAGGTCCTTTTCTGCTGGGAAGCTTTCCAGCCACTCTTCCCCAAGCCTGTAGCGTTGCTTGGGGTTGCTGTGACCGAAATGCAGGACCCGGCACTTGGCCTTATTAAACCTCATACAATTGGCCTTGGCCCATCGATCCAGCCTGTCCAGATTCCTCTGTAGATCCTTCCTACCTTCATGCAGATCAACACTCCCATCTAGTTTGGTGTCGTCTGCAAACTTACTGAGGGTGCACTCAATCCCCTCATCCAGATCATCAATAAAGATATTAACCAAAACTGGTCCCAAAACTGAGCCCTGAGGGACACCACTGGTGACTGGCTGCCAAGAGGATTTCACCCCATTAATCACAACTCTCTGGGCATGGCCATCCAGCCAGTTTTTTACCCAGTTATTTTCATATCTTCTGTTGGCTATCACTTGACTTTCAGCAGCAGTTTGAGTCCCAGGTCTCATTTTTTGACATCTTCAGAGTGTCATGGCCAGGTACATCAGAGACTGCATATTAATTCATGAGCGACTGTTCAGAACAGTATAACTGACAACGCTTGGGGTGAAGTTACTGAGAGGCTGAGATAAACCTAAAACTCAATGGGCATAATGACTAAATTACATTCTTCCTAAAACTGGTCCCTTCAGGTCAAATTGCCAGATTAGCAGTGAATTGCTGGGGCTGGGTAGCAGTGTCGCAACAGCTGCAATCTGTGCTTTATCTTTTCTAGGCATAAATGGACAGAGCACAGTGAAGCACAGTGTATGTGAGGTCTTGTTTGCGAAAGGCAAGATTAAGGATGATAAAATAAATGTAAAATCCCAATTCATAACAATTTGCCACCCCATTGGTGTAACATACTATTTATATAGAGAAAAACTTAGTAATGAGAGAAACTAGTTACTCCTCAGAACTGTATCCCATGGGGATTAATTAAGGAATGCTATTTGAAGACCTCTGAATGGATAGCACACAGTTCCCATGTGTATTGTCCATTTGCTCGTGTTACAAGGAGAGATGGCAAGTAGCTGATGCAGAAGTGTTTGCTATTATGTATTAATTTAGTCTTTAGTAAGTCTTACTGCTTTCATATATTGGGCCAGAAAACTGCTAGAATCTTTCCATACTTAGTTCAGCAGAAACAGCAGTGTCTGAAATAAAGGTAATGTATATGTGTCAAACCTGAGTACGTAGTCCCTCTCATTTTTCATCCTACAGTTAGTTTTGAAAGGTATATAATTTCATTTTTACTGCAGAAAAACTTGCAACTCCAATTTACAGCCTACATAGATACAAGCATACTTGCACTTTTTCGATCTTAAAATTGTGGCTGAAACTTGTGATACCGAAAGATCGATTTGATTTCATACCGTACAGTGCCAATGAAAGTTCTGCAGCTGACAGAATGTCTCCTGGTATTGGTGGAAGTTCAAAATTCTCAGCACTTCAAAGCATAAAAGCCTGTCTAATTTTTAATCTCTCATCCTTTGCAAATTATCTTTATATTCTAATTCATGGAAATTCTTATTGAGTAATCAGTTTTCATTGTAGAAATTATCATGTAGAGGTCTGTATGTGCACAAATGATTTTAGGTGTCAGCAGTACTACCCAGAAGATTACATAAATGGTGCCCATGAGTTCAAAGTAGATTACAGCAATCAAAATACAAGCTACACTGCTTGTAACCCTTATGTTCAAGGTATCCAGGTTTTGAAAGTTGTTTTAATCTATGACACTCACAATGTGACTTCATTCTAGCACAGAAAATACCAAATGTTGAGGAGTCACAGCATCAACAGAGAAATGGCACAGTATCGTAATCTGGTTCAATAGTAGGACTGTGGATTTTAATAGCCTGACTTCCTCCCTTATTGAGGAAAAGAAAAGGTAAAACCATCATAATAAGACTCCTTGAGGTGGGGGTTAGATGCACTGTGGACAGCTGTGAGCAAAACATAAATTACCATCCTGTAACTTGGAAAAGCAGAGGCAGTGTGAAAGTTTTGCACATGCTGGAAGGAGAAAGAGCCAGGAAAATTAGTCTAAAAAGGTAGATTTTCACTTTGCAAAATGTGTTACCACTTGCAGAACCGGATCAGATAACTCTCCCCATCCACTTTCAGTGTTCTGTGTACCTTTTAATCATTATTGTGTATAATCTGATAACTAGTAATTGCAGTTACAAATGGAATACTTAATTACTTAAGTAAACCCAGTAATAGGAGAGGTTTGAAGAAAAATGAGCAATACTCGCTCAAAATGAATACGATGAATATATTCATTTTCTTTCTTTTTTTTTTTTTTTTTTCCCTGAAGAGGATGATACCTTTGGAGATTTTATGTGTAATTCAAAGTAAAAATTACTTGCATATCACCTATTTTTTCCCCAGCATGTAATCTTTACAGGCCATGGATTGTGATTCATAGCATTTCAAGGCTTCTGTAGTGGAACTAAACCATGCTCAGGTTTTTGCCCCCCTCTAGTCTCACTATCCATATCATAAGTATTTCTATATAAAGAAGACTTACAGAAAAATTCATTTCTAAGTAGCTAAGGTTCATTGTCATAGTGACATTTTAAGCTGTTATTCACAGTTTGATTTGTTTCATTGCAAATTGCAATGGGGTAATTCATTCTGAGTGAAATACATGAGAATGTAAATACCTTTATCAATTAAAAACATGGTATTATTCACGTCTGCTGCTGATAAGATCTGCGTCAAGATCTCATCTTCATTGGACAAGAAGATTTATAGGATTTACATGAATTAGTGTCAAACATCATCTGTTGAATGAAAACTCCTAAACTCCATGTAGTTCACCAGGACAGAGTTTGTGCTTCAACAATTGCTGCACTCATTGGTGACAGCAGAAATTATTCTTTTGTCTTCTAGCTCTCAGCGACTGATTTGCCATATCTTTCAATATACAAAACAATGGAAATTGGAAGGGTTCACTTGGAAAATGTTTCATTTATTCCTCTCAGCAAAGTGATTCATGTTTTGAATCCGAGGTTTGCAGTTTTGTGAGTCAAGCCTGTTTAAGAGGGCAACCCAGAACATCATACAGATAAGTAAAAGCTCATCTCCCTTTTTCCCAGGTAAGTAAAGGGTGAGAAAAGGGGCACAGTTAAAAATCAATGCCTGCATAAGCACTGCCATGAACTGCTGGGAAAGAAAGTTAGTGTCTTTGTTTAGTACCTGCACAGGAAGGATTGTGCAAAATTATGCAAAACAACAGAAAAGATTGATCCCTTGTACCTCCGTATCACTATTCTTTTTAAGCATTTGTGGTTTGCGTGTTTTGCAGAGAGAAATTCTGTCGGAGACTTACTCACTGACAGAGTAACTTTTGCTTGTTCTTTTTTTCAAAATGGTTCGATCAGATGCAATAACTAGAAAACTAGGAATAAACTAGAAGAAATCTATGACCAGTTTTCCCATACAAATAAAATATACAGAGAAGCCTCTAAATAGGAGAGACCAGAGCAACATTCTCTGTGATTTGAATAGTAAATCTACAGATTAGAGTCTTCTCAGGTGTGTCGTTTAAAATAGAAGTTTTTCTCTTTTCATGTGCATTTTATCACCACTTAAAGCATTAGCATGAAATGAATGTAAGTAAACAACTGTTGGGATTTTTGATTGCTTTTGGAGTCAATCATTAGATAAGTTGACTGGTAGAATATTACATTTTGCTAGATCCAATTATAAACTGACGGGGGGATGGTGCAAGCAGGAGGGTGAATTGTTGTATTTAATAAAGCATCTGATATTCAAAATAGATTTTTTAAAGTTTAATTCTATTATCTGATCAAACTGCTGTGAAGAAAAATCCAATAGTTACCTGACTTACTGAAGTTCTTAAATTATTCTTTCCCATACTTTTTTTTTTCCTTGAAAAGCTGACTTTATTTACATATGTTGCACAGAATCAGAAAAAACAGACAAAATTATGTACCTATAAAAATGCTCTTTTTAACCTTTATGGACTACATAAATGTAGAATAAAGCATTTAGGCAATTCTAAGAGACCTCTGAGATATCAGGTAGGAATCTCATGGGACAAGTGTTCTTATTACACGTGCCACCATGTATGATTTAGTACTGACTGACTTGGATGCTTTGCATCAGGGATTTTCAAACTGGCAAGACTAGTCTGATGTCTGAACATCACCTATTGAAATTACTATGAAAATCTGCATATCAAAGATGTAGATAATACAAAGAAATACATCAATATTTCTTGGTACTGATCTCATTTCACTGATTTAGACTTGTAAGACTTGGTTTGAACTTTTAAAATAATCATAATAAAAATATTCAAAAGACACTGGAAACTGTATGATGTCTGCAAAAAAAATTCATATTACAACATTTGAGTTAGATAAACTGTCCTCCTATACGTGTTGCTTAACAATGTGTAGAAATGGACAATATCCTGGCAGGGTAAATCCACAACCATGGTTATTTCACTCGATAGGATTTCCAACTCTAGCCTTCTAGAGAATCAGTGTGGGATTCATGTTTTTTGGATGCTGTGGTTTTTTGAACCATCAAGTTCGGGAATGAATAAATAGGTCCTTTTACATCAAAGTAACAACAATGTGAGCTTTGTAATCTCACTGTACTTGACTTTTCTGTCTATTTCCACCATGCTATCCAGCCAGAGTTGTGTTGTACCCTGAAGAAACGAACAAGATGATAGTTTTTGCTTATCAACTGGTGGAGATAGAAGTCAAACATTGCACTTACATCAGAAACCAGGTGAAGCAGAAAAAATCTACAGCTTATAGCTTGTTGTTGCACTGCTCAGATTATATATGAATAGGAAACCACAGGACTTGAACATAACTCCATTTTTAAGGCAGTGTTTTAACTTTTCTACATCAAATCAAGAAGAGGTAATTGTTTACTTGAGAAAACTTACATTGACTGCTGCAGGATATGGTGCTGTCCTCATTCCTGATCTCTGCTATTCAACTGGACCCCAGCTCATGAAAGAGAAAAACCTCTTCCACATGTCTAGGAGGTGTTTCAGGTATTGCAGGTTTTTCAAACCAGGGCACTGGGAAGAACAGTGCCAGAGGTAACATCCTTAGCAAATGCTTCCAATATGTAAGTTTAGCTTATATAGTTATGTCAAGATATGAGTAGTTCTAGATCATTCTATGCAAATAATAGTTATAAAAAAAATCTTTAAAATAAGTCCCAGTAGTATCTGAAAGATATGAATGAAATTAGGTCAAGCGGTGTTGTTTGTATATTGTTTTTCAAAATTGCATTCATTTAGTAATGTTATTTTTATTTAATCATCTTTGAGCGGAAAGACTGAAGATTGCATTGTGAAATACTCGCTTCTGAAAAGAGTATCAATATTCATAATGTTAAATGTCGTTCCTACTTACATGAGCAGCATTGCTTTTTGATGTCTCAGCATCCACTGAAACAAAATTAGAACTTGTAGTCTTGTTACCTCTAAAGCAGGTATGATCTCCTTGTTGCCCTGCATCTTTCAGTTCTCTCTCACTCATTTTAATCCACCTGAATGTGATTTTTAAATAATGATGAAAAGCAACAGCTACAATTTAAGTGTTTGCTCTGACATGGACCTTAAATGGGTTTTCAGGCATTAGATTCTATGGGATGTTTAATCATTTTCTCTAGCTAATGTAAATATTTTCCTGTATTTTTAAGCAGTTCAGTCTATCTTAGTAGGCTTTGTAAATGGAATATTTCTCTCCCTCCTTATGTTAAGTTAGCTGACTGCTTTCTGCTTAGTTTCGAACGCAATAGTATTAACTCATAAAATTAATTCCCATTTTGTGGGATTGTCAGAAATGAGGATTGCTCTGACCCCTGTTTGAACTCATCAGCTGAAATGAAGTTGTTCAGTGAGCTGGAGAAGACAAAGCTGAGTTCCAAGAAATTAATCAACTCCATCAGCCTCTGCGATAGGCCTGAAAATGGCACACATCAGACTGACCCTGAGCAGCTCTGGATTCCCTCTGTAAATGAAAGTCATCATTCCTGGCAAGGAAGATACTAAATTATAGGCTTTTAAATTTAATTTTCAGTTTACTTGTGTTTTCGATTAGTGTGCCATGTTTCATAAAGATGGTAGTACCTTTAAGTAGTAAATGCCCTTCATCTACCAGCTCAATCCCTGTTGTAATAAAAAGGTAAATTTGAAGTAAAAACTGTTAACAAATGAAACATGTGGTTGTTGGGGTTTTTTTTTTACTTTTTTTTTTCCTTTCTCAGTGACACCTTAAGCAACAATACCAAATTATTTTCTTCATACCAAAATCAATAACAGGCTTGGAAATAAAAAGTACCCCGCAGCCTGAGGCCACAGATTTTCATGACAGGCTACTAAAACTATCTTTCAGTAGCCTGAAGGTCTGCCAGCTAATCATTCACTTTCCTTTCACTATTTAGTTGTCGGATATCTCTCCGGGCTAGTAAAACTTAAAGGCTATGTGACAAATTGTCTGCTAAAGAAACATTGTCCATTTTTATCTTTGTGGAACTTCAATCTTTAGTGCGTAGGCTGAAAAGTTCACATTGCTTTGGAAGGAAGGCAAAAATTGAAACTCTAACAAATCTTAAATCCTTAAATGCTTTCTTACTTCATTAAACGCAAAGCATTCAAGCCATTGTGGTGTACTTTCCCAAATGAGTAGTAAAAATCCCATTTCTTTCAGAGGGGCAGGATGGATACATAAGGGAAAACAAGTTTAGGATTCTTCCTTAAGTTCTTAAAGATGAGGATGTATGACAATTAGGGTTGAATGCCTTACTTAGGTTTCCCCCTCTTGTACATATGCACGAAAATATAACTTATAGTTAGGTAACTATAGCAATTCCCAGCAATCATCACAAGTGACAATATCCTATTGCAGTGCTGGGTAGAAATTGGAAGGTGATGAACGCTGTCAACTCTCATCAAAGTTGTGTGTTTTAAATAAAATTGCTCAAAATGTAAATATATTCATCCCAGAAATTAAAATTCCATTTATATCACTTTAAATAGTCAAACAACTCTAATGGTTCCCAAATAACAAATCTAGCAACTGCCTAATAATGTCAGCAGTAATTTTCCATGAACACACTTTGGACATACTTAATAGACTATGTTGACCAGCATCTTCTTAGTATTCCAGGTTAATCATGAGATTCTAGACCTGTACTTGTATATTCTTTCAAGTGCATGGCTTGAGGCAAAATATGCACCTTCACTTCTTAACTATTCAACATTCCTGATGTTCCCCTTTTCCTTCTTTACCTCTATCCCCTCCAAACCGTGTCTTGGAAGGGTTTTTGCAGATAAACCAAAGTAAAGCTTTCAGAAACATAAGTATCATAATCTATGCTAAACCTTTACATCATCTTAAACAGATTACATCAGTATAAGTCTTTAGATCATCTTAAGTACCTCAGACCTATTAATTTGTACTCTAATAGGTGCTTAACTACACAGGTGCAGAGATAAGGGGTGACTAAGGTGGGGGCAAGTCAGTTAACCCTAATTCGAAGTCCCTAAAGTGCTTTGCCATAGTGGCTATGTGCTAAGTTTTAGTGATTAACCTTTCGTGGACCTCAAATATCCTGCTATAGTAGATATTGTATGACAGTTTAGCTTAGTTAAAAAACAACAAGCCTTTTCAATCTTAATTATTGCTTATTAGCTTTTCTATCCAAGTAGCAAGTTTTGAGGTGTTTCAAATCTGTATCACTATAATGGAGAAAGAGGTGAAGGAGTCAATTCTTTTTAATGTCTTTCAGAATAGTGAACAGGAAAGTGCACTCACATATATCGTATGTGTGTATTATACACAGAAACACACACACAGAGGAAAAAGGTGACTTGTGCTGTTTCTCCTCTGTGTTTAACTCAAGCGCAGCCAGAAGAAGCAAATTCCCAGTCTCAGTTCCCTTCCATTTCCACACTACCATTCTCCTTAAAAAATGATCTGGCTGCTGGTGAAAATTATCAGACTAAAGATGTGATGACTGGCTTGTTATAAAACCAGGAAAGAAGACTGTAGATGGTCTGCAGGGTAGCAAATGTGACCAACACTTAGAATGTCCCTTTAAAGACCCTTTTTGCAGGCTTGAACCCTTATGAGCTGAACAGAAAGTAGCACAGACGTGCATGTCAAGTGATAAGATTTAAACAGCACAGTAGTAATAGATATGAAGTTCTTGGCAGAGCTCAAGAAACCTCTAAGTTGTCTCATCAAGGCAGGAACCAGGCAGCCTCATGATTTCACTCACCAGCTGTGCTAGTTGGAAGGCTGATTGGCACTTGGGTGTGAACATCCACGCTCACCTAGCACCACTGTGGTGTGCAGACTGCTCCTGGGGCAGCCAGTCCCTGGAGCAGCCTCAGCTTGGACTACAGCAAAGGCCCAACATCATCTGTGTGTACGAGTGTGTGCCTCAAGCACGTGTGTATGCACATGTGCAGAACTATCACTTGCACAGGCAATTCAGTCTGGAGTTAAGTTCTCTATAAAACCCATCTTTTAATACTGACAGCGGGTCCTTTCTAAATAAGGGTCATGAACCATCTTTTCTGCTTAATCTGTATCTCAGGGGTAGTCAGAATACACTGAAGTAGTCCAATAATGAGGTATGCAGGTAATCATAGTTTTCAGTGCTCTAACATGCAGAGCAAATGCACGGTTGTCCTTGTGTGCACGCCAGCCTTTCTCTCCTTAGCCCAGCCCTGATCATACACCCAAAGATGAGCACTGTGGGTAGCCAAAGGAATCTGGCCTTGCATACTGCACCTTAGGTGGAGTGTAAAGGACAATGTTCATATAACTATTTCACCGCCACCAATTCTCTGTGGTGTTAGAGTTTCTGGCGTATTTCCTATACTTTTTTATGAGTCTGATTCTTACCCAGGGACAGGGGTAACGGTTCTTCTGAGGACCGAGGACACTCAGGAGGTGCTGCTGACCCTCAGTGCTCAACTGAGTCGACGTGTACCCTCCCTGCAAAGTAGACAGGCTAAAAATCCCAAAGTAAATTCAAATAGAGGTGGCCAGCGTGGGTTGAATGAACCGGTAATACCTAAGTAAAAGCATTTTGAGTGTTTGGGGCAAAGTAGCCCTTTAGCAGCACTAAAATAAACACTTTCACAAACTTCTTGCTTCAGCATTTTTGGAACATAATGAGTCATGATGGAGAAAATTATTGTGGCTTGATCTTACTGTGTTTCTGATATTAAAGTTTACCTAGCAATACGTATAGCTGGGATACCTAAAAAAATTATTGTTGGTTAGTTGTCCACCCTCTTGCTCTGATAGAGTTTACCGCTGGAGTAGGAATGAATTAATGGTATAAGCTGTTGAACTTTATAAAGTTTTATAAAGAACACAGTATTTCTGCAAACAGCTGGAGATTTCAGTTTATGTTAACACCCGTTAATACTTGCACGTTAAGTTTTATAAACTTAGAGATAAATTCAAAATGGAGACGCAAGTAGTCAGATGTTTTACATGAACTGTGGATTAAGCACAATTGTCTCATATTGCATATTTCCATCCACAGTTCCACAGCGAGGCCACCTTACAAGTCCTCTAAAAAGCATCCTTATTTTTTTCCACAGAGTATACTCGGCAACACCTTGGACATTAAGGTATATCAGACACACATGTATACAGATGTTCAGCTCCAGTCTCTCCTTTGTTTTGATAAATTACATTTGTACGTTGTGCCCATTTCTCCCTGTGAAGGCATCATTTGTTTTCTTCCCCTTGCTCATGCTGGGCCTCAGTACAGGCATCCACAATGACACATGCTGGTGGAAACAAGGTGAGAATACTAGTGCAGACCTCTTCTGCTGTATGTCAGTTGTGTCATTATTGGCACTTGATCTAGTGGTATGCATTTGTTTAATGAAGCATGGTTGCTTTAACCTTCTAGACTGTCCCTCCCTGAGAAGCATCAGCTCTCTCCTAGAAATTGAGTCATGACACAGTAACCTGCCAGTTATTATTGTAATAATAACTGTCCCCCCTCAGCAAAGAGTAATTTGATGATCTTGTGTAACTAACTGTACATGTAACTCTTCACACGAATTGTTAACCCATTGCTAGAATATACTAAACATTGGTTTATTGGAAAATGCTGAAGAAATACAGTCCTAGACTTCTAAATTTGGTTTTCTTCCACTTATCCCTTACATGACTGGATTTACTAGACAAATAAGGTCTCAAAGTCTAATAGTGAAAGCCGCAATTTTCTTAGCAAAGTCTGAACCTAAAATGTGAGCTTCCTGATGAGGAATGAGCTTCCTGGCTTAATGTTACCTTGCAAATATTAGCCTTGAAAAATATGTGATTTACATTAGTTAGTCTGAAAAATTACATATATAACTAGAAGTTGGGACCTCAGTAGCTTGGCATTAAGTAAGTACAGAGAAATAGCCATGTACACTTAACATATACTATAAAGGTTGCTTTATGTTGACTTCAGAGGCTTACTGCAAACATCAAAATCAATAAGAGATTTAGTCTGACTGAAGCAAAGATGTGTTTGAGGCAAAGCATTGTTATATTTCAGAAGTTCTTTTCCTTCCCTTTCTTGAAATTTTGCTAATCAGAAGGTCACTACTACTTTTATAGCTAAATTTTATTAGTGCTTCATTCCAAAACAGATGTTTGTCCCTCTGAAAGAGGAAATTAGAAAAACTTTATTTAATACTTTGTTTCTATGCTCTGGCAAGTCATGTATCTTCTAGCTTGACTATTAACATAAATCAAAAGATCTTGTGAACACAATAGACTATCTAGGAATTGCTAGTGCTATGGGGATATGGGCTTGAAAGTAATGCAAATGTTCAGATATTTGCCTACCTTTCCTTGTAATCCAGATATAGACAGAGAGATTACAAAATGTAAAAATGTATGTAAGTGGTTGACCACTCTCTGTGCACCTTTTTGAGTTGAACGCATTTTCTAACCAGCTTTTTAAATAAAGTCTTTGTGATACATGAATGATACTGCTTGTGGTTGTGATGAAAGCTCGGTGTGACAAAAACTTCAAAGGCAATTATTCAGTGTGAATTTCTCTGATTTGAACATGGGTGATAACCTTTGTCTAAAACACCAGAATGGAACACTTGTATTGTTAAACACTTGTGCTGCACTGACCTTTCTCAGGATTGTTTGCAGTTGGATATTTCAACACACCATACCTGCAACTATATTGACTAGAGTATTTTGCCTGTCAGGATTAAGTTAATGTTGTTATCTTTGGCTGTAATGGGTTTTGAGCCTGCTGATGCCTGTCTGCAAATGCAACTGTAAATTACTTTACAGTAAGCCATGATGATTTGTTAAGACTCTTGATAGGTACTTTAGTCAGATTTAGTGTAAAATATAAGGTGAAAAAGTTTTTGTGCACTGAGGTTCTGCATTGCAATTGATGTTTTCAGAACCTTACCTCTAATACACATAAGAAATTTCACTAATTTCCTGTAAATTTCAGCACTCTTCAGAGGATGAACAAAGTAGGAAAAGAATATAGAAGAAATAAATGGTTATGTGATTTCAATGGTTCCATTTATTTTTAAAATTACTAGGAACTTATAGGTTTCATGCAAAAATATTTCTATCCTTGTAACTGAGACCAGTTGCATGGATAATTGGCACATTCTCTTCAAACACTTACAGCAAGACCTACCCCAGGTTTCTTCTTCCAAACCATACAGGGGAGACAAGAAAGCAGGCTGGACACAGAGAAGCTTACAACTCTGCTGTCCTGTGGCTGATGTACCAGCTGTGCCTCCTGCCCAACCATGAAAGCAAAACTCTTGTACAAATTCCTATCATTTGCATTTTACTTAGTGCAGTACTCTTTTTCTGGTTTTGACAAATGCAATCTTACCTTGTTTATATTTGTTCAGGACACTCTGTAAGAATTGCTTTGTTAGGAAGATATTAATTTACGGTTCTTGTGCCTTTCAGCTATTGCCCTTTGCCTATCACACCAAACATCAAGCTCACAGTTTCCAATCTGAGTGGCTATTGGAACCTATCTACATCTTACTTGTCATCATGTCAAAGTCAATGGGAGATGAGCCAAAATGAGTACTGGATTACAGCAGTCAGTGTCATCCTAGAGGTCTGGGAGGACACATTTGTCCTCATCAGGGTGATGCATTGGGAAACACTGGGAGAGGAAAGAGAAGCAATACTCTGTAATCTCCTTCCAAAAAATCACCCCTTGATGTTGATTATGGCAAACATGAAAATATATTTAAACTCAAAGGCAAATTACCCCTGGTTGAGAAAAAAATAATGCATTTAAAAGAGATAACTAAGAAATACAAAAAAAATGTCTTTGCAAAGAATGAAAAACTAAAATGTAAAACTGTCATGAAATAAAGATTCAAACTAATTTAGTTAAAGACTACTAAAAATTTCATTTCTGCTTTTTTCATTTACTTAGAACTTCAATATATCTCATATGTAAAATTACATATTATACGCAATTATGTTGTAGTTTATATTAAGCTATTAATGCCAAGTTTCCTGAATGAAAACATTATTTTAAAGAAATTTTGGGTTTTGTTTGGGGCAAATACAGTTGCTACCTTTTATGTAAAATGGATAGTTTATAATTAATCTTTTTTACATGGAAGGCACTACACTGGAATTCTTTGGACTGGATTCACAATTTCTTTGCCAGTGGTAACCATTTAATCTCAGTGATAGGACAGGAAAATATGTTCCCATCAGAGCAGCTGTGGTATCAATCAACTGAACAGAATTCAGCTTTTATTCTGCTTCCAGAATTCTATGGACCACGGCTATTGGATTCAGCTCATCTGCATTTAAACATCTGCATTATAGGTATTATATCTGGCTAGTTTTCTAGACTTTTCTTATAAGAGCTACCACTTAAGATGATTGTCCCTTGCTACAGAATATAACTGGAGTCTAATGATTAGCTTAGATGTAGAACTTTAAGATGAGTTCAGGTGAATGCTACATGTTATAAGCAAATCCTGCACCAATGCCATTACCTTTTCTTTGTTTTTGTAAGTCATTGGTTCCAAAAAGCAGTAGAAGTTTAGGAGATTTCTATGTTTCACTAAAAACACGTAAATAAACTTTCATGCTAACAGATGGCATGGTGGAATCAGAATCAGAACTGAAGACAGGCTTCAGGACAAATGCAGGGACTTCAACCCACAGCCTACCAAATCCCCCCTCGCATCCTGCCACAGCTAAGGAAGTATGAAGAGTTAAAACCATTAAAGTTCTCAGCTCTGGCCAATGTGTAACTCACAAATGCATTCACAGATGTTTTTTATTTTCATTTTTAAGAAAAGAGCAATTATATCATCAGATGGTTTATAACAAAAAAAAGAAAAATCATGAAAAAGACATCAGTGCTTATATATGGTATAGTATTGTACAAAAGGCAGATACTGCATATATCTCTACTAATAATTATCCACCCAAGGTTTACATTCTATTTGGAAAAACAAAATCAATGAAAAACACAGAGGGGAAGGAGAAGAGAGAACTGAAGTTCTAAATTCAGAAAGAAAAAAAGAATAAGGTAGCAGAACAACAACTGTCTCTTAACTGAGTGAACATTAGTCATGACTTATCACACTTTGTCTTGCCAGTGTTTTATAAGCATCAGGGATAAGGTGAGTAATTCACATATTGCCACAAAAGTAGCAGCACGTTCTTGAATTTTACGGCCATCTCTTGAAGCCAAAATACTTGTAACTAGGTGTTTAAGGAAAGGCTCCTCTATCCATTCTTGTCATCTATAAATATTGAAGTGTCTGAGCTGGAATACTACGGGGCAGAATTTGCATGTAATACAAGTTGCAGCTACTATTTCCCTAATTCCACCTGGATACTTACAGGAGGGTCCATCAGATTGCAGTCAATGAAGGCTCTACAGTGGCTTTTCCTGGGGGAAGAGCAGGGTATGCTACTATAGACTTGCATGTTATGACCTAAATACTTTTGACTAGAAACACAATAATTTCCAATGCAAACATTTTTAAACAACATTTTTGAAAATACCTTTCTTCTGACTATAATTTACAGTAAAATAAATATGCACTATAAATTAAAGGAACTTTCAGAAAACTTATTAAAGGATTTTGAAGACAGATTTAGCAGAGTATTCAGCATATGTGCAAGGTACTGTACATTAAGGAAAGAAAAAAAATGAAGCAAATGGAAACTTTGGGGAGAAGGAGTATACAAAGCTCATTGTGATTATGAATTTTTACTCCAGCTCGCTGCACATCTTGCAACAAAAGCTGATTGTATTGTAATATTTTTAGAAACATCGTAACCACAGTTCTTCCTCCCTACCTGTAGAGCCAGCTCTTAGTCTCCATCTACTGCTGAACTTGTTTCACTGTTACTCACACCATTGTTAAAGTGCATGCTAAAAATTGTAGATTATTTCTGTTCACTGCACACTACATTGTTTTACCATGGATGATGTTTTATTTATAAGGAAAATAAATTGTCAGAGTTAAAAAACACAGTGCATTTTGTTCTAGGCAACACATTGCTTTTATCACACAAATAATTTATTGGTTCTGCTCCCAGACGAGTTCTGTGCTGACCTTTCCAGGTATACTGAATATTGGTGCATAATTCGTCTTGTTGGGAAAATGTATTTATTTTAGCCATTAATACATGCTGTCATAACCTTTCTGTTGAGGAGCAGGTTTGTCGTTTTAATTCTGAGACATATTGTTATAGAGGGATGTACGGAAAACAAAACTTCCTATCTTACTGCCTTTATATTCCGAGGAAGAGAGACTGATTTGAATCTAAACCTATCATATAATTTCTAGTAATGGACTTGAGCCAAAACTAGAACTGCCCTAGTTCCTGGTAACAGGGCAGGCACAATCCTATTCCAGTTCAAAACGAGCCTCTGCAAATTGTCATCCCAAAATGGCAGACATATCTTCAGAACAGCTCACTGCATTTTAGCAACACTGAATATGAGATTGAATAACCTTCAAACATTACTTCATAGCATCACCGTCTTAAGCAACCAGATCAGCCACCACACCAGCCCATCTCTAGGTGAATATTTGCTTTGCAAGTTTTATGAAAGAAGGGTCTGCAGGACTGTGTGTAGTAATAAAGCTGCATCAAGCCATTTTTATAATTTTAAAATAGAATGTGCATTTTAGCAACATAACACCACTGGACACTTATCCCATGAGGTAAAACTCAGCAGTTATATTACTAAATATCAATCACTTAGTATCTGGTGTTTAATTTTTGTAGTTTTCAAGTCCTTCTTCTATAGACTGCAAAAAATCTGGCCTTATGTTGGTGTTTACCCATTCAAGCAGTGTTGCTGAACTTATTATTTATTAGTTCAGGGTTCTTTTAAGGAGAGGGAGAAAAATATTCTGAAAGTAGAAGAATGCTCAGGGTTGGAAGATGAGCAAGGGCTTGGAAGTATTTTCCACTTCAATAGCTGCTCCAGGATTTTAACATCTCTTTGTGTTTCGGGGATTTCAATACACCTCCTGTTTAGACAGCTGCCTGAATACACGTTCATACGCATCAGAAGAGAAAACCCTCTCATGAAATGTGGCACCTTTAAAAAAGCCAAGACTATGAGTTGGAATGGGCCTACCTCTGCAATTCTTATCTATGCTGTGATTAATTTGGATACTTTCTGGCATTTACTGCTTGAGATTTAAAAAATGAACAATGTTTACATCTGTATGTACTCATGTTCAATTTTGTCAACTTATGATATAGATGTCAGGAAAAATAATTTCATCAAAATTTTTTATAATTATGATTTTTTTTATTGAAATGGAGATAAAAATGATGCATTTCCCCCCAAAAAAACCCACAACAAAAGATGTGAAAATGTTATCAGAAAGATCTTAGTGGCAGTATTTCTCCTGCTCTCTCTCTGGCCCATTTATTTAATATTTATTATTTAACAGTAATATTTAATTATTTATGTGAAGTGGAATAGCATCAACAAGAGAAGCTGGGGAAAAAAAAAACAACCTGACTTTGTAGAGCAGTGGTTATTATACTTGCCCATGATGTGGAAGATGGAAAATGGAAGTGTGAGTTTATATTCCAGAACAGGGAAATCAAGACTTGAAGCTGGTGTATTCCTATCACGTATCAGAAGATAGAGCTATTCCATGGCATAGGCTCTTTAGCATTATTTTCCTTTCAAACTTTTCAGAGGATGTTAGTACAATTCACTGCTGCAATTTTTTAAAATCAAAATGGCATGTCAATATAGAGAGTGGAGATAATTCCCTTTGGCCTGGAACATCAACTAAGGTGTCTCAATAGGCAGCTGTAGGCATCTCAGCGAGGTGGTACAGAGCATTTACTTTTGATATAAACATTTCCTATCCAATCAATTGAGAATTTTAGCTGCTTTCAAAGGGCAGTAGGGAAAGCCTATGGACTGTACTAGGAGATGACTTGAGTTAATGTGCAGAAAACGCAGAGATATCCTTGAATATTGGCTTCATTCTAGAGCAGGTACCTCAGATCTGCAAGACCCAGAATTAAGATTTCTGTTGTTTCCAGCTTCTCAGTGTATGGACATTAAGAAAGGAAGATGCTAAAGGGGGTACAGACCTTGGCATTCACCTTCTGTCCAGTTGCTTCTCTGGCCTATAGGGATACAAAATCCATACCACAAACTTTCTGGTAGGATAGGCTGGCCTGGGAAAATGGGACAAAAAGAGAAAAAAGAGAAGAAAAAAAGAATACGTCATCCCCCAATTACTGCTGAGACAGCCAGCAAAAGGAACTCTGCAATCTGAAATGGTTTCTAGTATAGTTTGTGCCTTAGACTAATGTCATCCAACCTTGGCAGCTGCAGTATCTAGAAACGCACAGTTCAACCCCCTCCTCATTCCCATCCCTACCATAGGCCCCTGTGCTCCTTTTCAAGGGAAGAACTGTTTGCCTTTTCACACCACCACCAGCAGCTGTTAACAAGAAATCTATCCCCCCCTGTACCTGTCGGCATGGGTGGCTGGTACAGCAAAGAGAAGAGAGGTGAATAGCTGCATCTGTTCCATGCAAGCCAGCTGCTGCTCTCGATGGGAGGGTGGAAGAGGGAAAAGGAGAGAAGCACTGGGAGAAAACCAGTGCTGGTATCTCAGGATGCTGAGTTTAGTCCAGGCCCTTCTCCCTGCTGGGGTGGGTGTAGAAGGGTTGGTAGAGGGAAGACCAGTCTGCTGAAAGGCTATCAGGCTAAAGAAATTTTTCAGTCATTCTGGCAGTGCTGGCTACTGGAACAACCCTCCCTGTCTCCAGAAAGATGAAGCACATAGGGGATAGGAGATTCTTGTGAGCTAGACTGAGCCTCTGGTGAAGTGTGCTGTGTTAGGCAAGCAGAGACTAGAGCCCAAGCCCTGCCCTCTAGCAGAGGAATACCTAGGAGCCGGGCTCTGCAAGCTTCACAATCTCCATTCATGTCTAGAAATCAGGATGTTCAGTACTCTTCTGATCCCTCATCAGCCTCTTAGTGCTTCATGGTCATGACATACCCTGACCTGAAATTATTCATGCTTGAAGTGTGGATGTGCACATGTGTCTTGTTTGTTTGTTCAGGAATAGGACCTCTGTTTCCATGCAATACACAGTTAAGAAGGCACACTTTTTTCCAGTTGCATCCAGCATCCCCTACATTTGTTTGAAAATAAGATTTACCTCATTCCTTTCTTTAGTTCCATGACGGTTGTTCATGATTCTCTGTTCCCCATTGCCCCTTCTGATGCCTTGTGTGTAAATATTTTTTTCCTGAAGACTTTAAAAACAATCTTATAAACTTAAATGAGGTATCTTTTTTAATATTTCAACAGGAATAAGTATAGAATAATTTTGATAATTTGTCTTCTTTTATTCTGTGTGGTTAATTTTTTTTTTTCAAAATCAAAATTTCACTGTTATTTTCCAATTTTTCTAAGTTGCTTTATTTTAAATCTTCATCATGAATTATCATAATTCTCAGAGGGCTGTCTCCCCTGCCCCCCTTCTAAAATCGGTTTTCCTGAGTCTTTGTCTTGCTTGAGGTTAGATGGGCTTTGAAAAGAGTGTATCAAATCAGACCAGTTTTAGCATACCATTGCATTTAAGAAATTCAGTGCAGCTGCTTTGAATCGCCCCTAGAAGACACTTGCCTCCCTCCATTGACTACAGGTCATTTAGGTCTCTACATTTCATGAATTTGAATTGTAACCTTAGTTAGATGTCTAAAGTAAGCTAAAGTTGCTAGTCTATGTACGCCTTAATTGACAAATGATTTGAAGTTGGTGTATTCACTTGTAGGAACAGGCCCAGTCAAGATGAGGGTATATATTTGTTTGAATTTGACCGCAGAATGAGGACATGCTCTAATTATAATGTTCACACAGCTGCTATGCTTCAAAACAATTCCGGGCCCCAATCTTGAAAAAAAGATTTGTTGTGAGGTACTCTTTGGCCTTGCAGATTTTTATTGACTTCAACGGGCCTACAAGTATGTATTGGTGCCAAGCATTGCAGCTGCAATAATTAATTAAGATTGAGCTGTGTAAGAGCGGGAAAAGGTGTAGTCTTTCCAAATCTTTTAATCCAGAGCTGCTTTGCTGTCATGTAAAGATCTAAAGCTTTATAACATGTGAACATCATGATCTTCATGACTATTATTTTGATGGTCAGCACGCTATGTACCCTATGGTAATTGTGCCTAAATGCCATGATAATGTTAATTCATCGTTGAAAGTTTATAACTCCATTACTTATTACCATTTTTAAGTATGTACACAGTGATGGCTTGTACTTGAATATATGCAGCTTGTGCAAAATACTTGATTAATTCCCTAGTTATTTTTTGAAAAAGTGGGCATTCTTTTTGGTCTCTAACATTCTCAGGCTGTATGAAGGTATTAGGACATAAAATATTGTTTTGGAGAACCACCTGAGAACCCACTTCTACCCTCCTCTTCACTCATTATTTTTCAATATTTTTTTTCCCTGCAGCTCTTCTTCTCATATGACATTTATCTCAACTACTTCCATAGTCACTTGTCAACATCCTTTCATACCATTGTCCTATTCTTGGACCAGCAGTGCTAGAAATACCGGCTGTGTAATAAAATTTCACTCCCCCTTGTGGGAAAAGGGGGATAGGAAGCAGCAACAGGCAGAGATGCCTCTGAGAAGCAGGTAGACTGAAAATATTACTGGGTGTTTGCTGTTAGCAAAATGGAAGATACCAGATTTGCAGTTTGTCTTCTAGACCCCACCATAAGGGCTAAGAACACATTTCCAAATTGAAAGCTGACACTCCAGAACACATGTTAGTAACAAGAGTTAAATTCCATGGCCAAGGAATCACTCAGTCTTGCTGATACATCTGCCTTGTTAGTAATAAATCTTCAGGAGTCATTATCTAAATCTGCTCCCAGCTACATCCCCTGTGGTTAAAGTTCCTTTACTTCTTACAGGCTTGTCCAGAACAAGTCTGATCAGGACATGGGCAAGAAAATTTCAAGAGAAATTCAGGATACTTGAAGACATCTCTTCTTTGTAAAACAGCACTGAAGCTGTGTCAGCTGGAGTGGTAGAAAAGCATATCCTGCTGCTGGAGAGGGTAGTTTTTCAGGCTGCATGCTAAACTGCTGTATTATTTAATCTCGATCTTTATATGCTTGTAGCATGAGGAACATAAAATGTGTTCTCCCATAGTACTAGGCAAGTATAAAGCAATGTCACTGATCTTACCCTGAATGGCTTGCAAACTGAATTAAGGATGAGCCTTAAGAGATTGATATAGAAAAACATACAAGTAAGGGGAATGATAGGACAATAAAAGCAACGGCAATTTCAAAATTATTTCAGAACTTCAGAGCTCCATCTATTTAAATACCTTTTATTTTTCTTTTTTTTTCTTGGTTCTGTTTGACTATGAGGGACTGTACAAATGGTATTCAAACAGATTCTTCTGTGTAACATCTAAATCTTTTTGGCATTCCATCAGAACGAAAAACATTACAGAAGTACAATATTATTAAGATGAATTTTTTTAGCTTACCGCATACATTATTCCTATTACAGCATCTGGAAAGAGGAGATCTGCCAGGTAGTTTAGCAAGTGTAAATTACAGTTGACAAGGATAATTGATACTCCTGGTCTGTCTTTTCTCTGTGGTCAACTGGGAGTTTTGGGGCTACACAAGTTTTTAAACATCCTTCAGCTAAATTGAAAATCCAAATGTAGAACGCTGCACTAAGAACAGTACATGGATTTGAGGAAATTCCTGAAAGAAAATTCCAGAGTTGGTGAATATGTTATACTGTCCTATAGTTGTATTGTATCTGTACCTCTTTGAGATAGAGCATTTTTCTTTTAAGGTACAATAAGCACCGTGCCTGAGAATTATGGAATAATATTGCATACATAAAGCATAGCAACATTTCATGGCCCACTTGTCAGGGAAGTGGAAAGCAAGCAGTGAAATGGCATTTATGAGCTTGCGTACTCTAAATCTTACCTCACTGAAAGAATTTTCCAGGACTGCTTGTGAATGCATGATGATGTCATACATAGGAACTCTAGTGTTTTGTCTGTAAAAATGGTCTTGCAGACTTGTACCTAGGGCTATCCTTCCATATTTTAATGGTATGGCATGGTCATGGTATATATGACCTGAGGGCAAGACTCAGGCCTCGGGTCATATACAAAGAGAGAGGCTTGCAACCCCCAACCAGGTGCTCGACCTCTGCAAATTATCACAGGAGTTAAGAGAGACAACTGCGTTAAGTGCTGGTTTTGGCTGGGTTTTATGGATCATTTTTCTCAGGTATCTAACTTCCATTCATTAAGTGGAAAGCTTAGGTACCTATTCTGGGTTTTAGATTCTTATCTCAGAGACCCATTTGTAAATCCTCAGGTCTTTTATGCTCTATTGCCCTGTATTGTCCAGAACTCCAATAATTCCTTTTGGCATATGAAAGCAAAGGAAATTTTGAATTTCTTGGTTTTATACATATATTTTTTATATATATATATATGTTATACTGTATTTTCTTATTTTTTGAAAGAGAATACTGGAGAATAATTTCCTTTATAACTCATCTGCCAGGACATCAATTGAAGAGTTTGCAAATTTCCTGAAAAGAATTGATGACATTTACAAGTAAGGCAAAGAATAAAGATGATTGTTTGAGTCTTGGGTTCGTGAAACACTTTTAATGCTCACAGAAAATCCTCTTAGCTGACTTTCAAAAATGGTACCTTTTAAAGACTCTTTGCACCTTCTCCTAATGATTTGAGATAGAAATATTTTAGCACTTTTTTAAGTGCTTGCTTGGTCATACATGAAGCAGTGATGGAGTTTCTTTAAGAAACAAGTTCACTGTATATAAAGAAAGTTGCAAAATTAAAAGGGCATGTTCTGCTCTTCCTTCTCTTGGGAGACATCTGCTGAGACTTTGATCTTAGCCATGTTGCCCTATCACTTGACATAACATCAGTATTTTGCATTGCATTTTGAAGGATTTATAGAAGGACATAAATAATGATTTTTTAAGAGCCTTTGTCAGTTTTAATATACATAGTACCATTTAAAAAATCTAATCCAATTAGCTGATCTAGAGATTGCTTCTCTGATATTCAGAGCTGTTTCTCTGGATATTTAAATCAACGAAAATGTAGTCTCAGGACTGTTTTTCAGTTACCTAATTTTCATACTATCCTGATTGCAGCTAGAGTCTAGGAAGACTGTGAAGTTATATTAAACTTATTGTTGATAAGATTTAAAATAGAAGATGGATCTGCTACTTCAGATGTGTTTTTACATTGTAAAAGCCAGCAGTGCAAAAAAAATGAACCAGCATGAAAAACCACTGAACGCTTTATATGTAACCTGTATGAACAAGACTTTTCCCACAAAAACTGCATTCTTCAGCTGCGTGGGCAAATTGTAGTCTTCGGTCTATTTAGGAGAAGCTTTAGGTCTTCGGAAGACTACTCTGCTTCTGGAACCTTATATAAAAGATGTGTGAGGGTATACTACAGACACCTTGGAAAAGTCCCGAGTTATCTAGAGGAGGATTTCCAGAAGAGCTCATCATTGGCCTGATTTTCCTCTCAGTGATTTCAGAGGCAGGACAGTTTAACTGGAGCAAGTGAGTTAGAAAATCCCACCTTTTTCTTTTTATTTTAATAGGGCAAAAGCAACCAACATTTTGATGGTGTCTGGAAATCCAGAGGCATTCTAGCACTTCAGGGATGTGGCGATGTGATTTCAGTTAAAACAAATTTCTCACCAAGGACACTGTTGTGAACTGAAGCCAAGTCTAGTTTCCAAAAGGTGCTATTGCATAATTTGGCATAGTATGGAAGCACAGCAGTCCAGTCTCACTGCGGCAAAGACACAAAGTGTAGCAGCAAGGTCTCTATTTGAAAGAAACCACCGCAGTGTTAGGTTCAGGCAGATGTACGGGAAAAGTCAACGTGCCTGGTCATTATTTTCTTGGACACCATTTCATGATCCTCTAAAACATGTGTTTGATGTACCTGAGATGTAAAAGTCAATATTAATTGATTTCTTTATGTCTCTGCTACGCAAAACACTGTCCCCGTGACCTTTACTGAATATGGAAAATTACAAGTCAGAGCTCTTGTGGACCCCTTCTGATCCAACCTCTGGAAAATCAGAAATATAGCCACCTTGACAATTATTGACTAAAGAATTTTTGCCTCATTTAAATTGATGACTAAGAAAAATCTCTGCTTTTCAAACAGAACACACAGAGCTCTGCTTTCATTAAATTCAAATTCCATGTTTTTGATAAATATCCTGAAACTCTTGGGGTATTTTGTTTCAAAATTTTGAAGACCAGTAGTCTGCTTTTCACATTCTGGAGGAACTGGGAAAATGGTGTCCTCTCTAGTTATTGCCAAGTCCCAGCTTTGTCTTCTGGGACAGCTTGAAAGAGGTAAAATACGTCACAGAAGGATTTGCTATCCAGCTTGAAGATTCTGGTGGCAGGCTATATGTATAAGATGACCACTTGTCACAGGTTTATTAGTACTTGATAATGATCCCTTGTGTCAGCCCATCACTACATACAAAGCTAGAGAGGAAGCATGTCAGGAATCTGTTGCAGACACATTTCCATTATTAATTTCTTGAAAGACTTCCCTGTCTTGCAATTTATACCTGAATGAATGCTAAATATGGCAATGCCATCACTATAATGCCCTAAGCAAAGATCTACTTCAAATCTCACCACGTTGTGGTGGTACAGAAGATTGACACCAACAGAACGGGGCAAATTTTTGGCCTGAATGGTGAAGTGAGAAGGTTTATTGTTTCTTTCTTTATTTATTTTATTTTTCAATTTCTTTTTTTTTTCTTTTTTTGTTTTTCACTTCTTTTGAAGACAGGCTAGAGTTATTTGAGTCCAGCAAGATGCTCAGGAAATCTTGAGACCTGCACACCAAGCATATACTTCTCCACTTCAACTGTAACACTGCTCCTGAGCAGTCAGAGATGCTAGTACAAATTAGTGTTGGCATAAATTAATTTGGTTCTGGACTGTGATGTTTAGTGTGGTTTTACATCTCATCTCTTTCCTGGAATAAATAGTGCCTGTTTTCAGAGAAAGGAGAACCTGTGTGTGACATGAGCAGTGACTTCAAGCTTTTGTAGAAAGCCTCTACAGAAGCTGACTAAAGGGTTGTGAACAATATATGCACTTGTTAAGCCTAATTTGCAAATATTTGCCATATCAGGCATCGAAATCTCTTCCTACATTGTGCTTTTTGTACAGATGAAAATTAAAGTAGTAAATTTTTTCAATGAAGAGTAAAAGGAACAGTATCTCTGCATATAATGCATTTAAATACCAATTGTCTGCTGCTTTTCACCAACATAACATTGTTGTCTTTTAATCACTCTATTTGATATTTGATATGTAGCAGTAAAATGTTTATATTGCAAATTGTACAGTAAACCTTCAGTTTAGGAGCAAATTAATAGTCTGGAACCGTGAGAATCTGACTATATCTGAATATTGATGATCTCACTTTCCGAGTCTCTCTGGGACTGGGGGTGCGAGGTGTTGATCATTGCTTCTCACTGATAAGCAAAATATTTCCAGAGCGTGAAGAATTCTGTGGTGTGTGAGAAGGATAAACCATAATCTGCATCAACACACTAACTTCTCCTCTGCCATTTGCATTGAAAATCAGGTAGAAGTTATGCTAAGCTCTCTATTATAGCCTCATGTATGTGAAAGGTCTTCCCCTTCATTTGAATAAGGCCTCTTATGCATGTGAAAAAAGCACATTTAAAAGGAACGTTCCTTTAATTAGGGTGGCATTTAGAAGCAGAATCCTTAAATGTTCACTTTTTGTGATGCTAAATTGTGGAGTATTTTCAAATATGTTGTAGCAGTCATTTTCATTAACCATTTTTATTTTTATTTATTTTTAAAAGGAAATTACATGCTCTACAATGTGAAGTGAAGGAGTAGATTAATATGACTAGCAAGATTAAGGAAAATTTAAATCAGAGTGTTTGATGAAATGTAGGAAAATGTTTAAATATAGGATTAGACTTACAATATAGAAAGCAGTCAAGGAGATCAAAAGAACTCTGTTCAGAAAGTCCTATTAAAAAGAGAGGAAAAAATCTATTGAGTGAATTCTTATAGCTAAATGATTAAAGTGTTTTTAATATATTACATTCAATCTGACTTTAAAATAAAAATAAACAGTATAGAGTGTGCACAAAGTAGAGACTGTATTCATTTTTTTTATAAAGACGAAGTGACTGGGCCTATATGAAACTGTCATAAAACATATATATGAGACTATGGAATTTAACTTAAAAGGAGTTCCCTGGAGAATAATTTTAAATCTGGCATGCAGCTTTATGGAGGCAGAAGTTAACTGATTGGCATCTGTATGAATATGGATTTCTTTAAATCCATATTTGATTTTCTACCCCTTAAAAAAATCAAATGTAACCTAATAACTACATCTTAAGCAAACCTTTGGAAGAACATGCTTAATCCTCTAGGGAGTCAATAGAAATGCCTCTAACTTTGGTATCATACAACTAACCAAGATCATAGGAGAGACTTCCACAGCTGTCAGTGTCTTCTGTATCTCAGCAGTCTAGGTTTGTTTTGTTTTGTTTTTCAATTAATATTAGACTGGGTTCTTGAATCATGGTTAATATTCAGTGTTGACAGGACTCTGCATGCTTCTTTTATCCCCCCATTGGAAAACTTTACAAGAAATGCACAGTGAACAATTTGGATTGCAATGTGCCGTTCACATTAAACTGAAGTTTCTTCCTATTTTTTAGCAATCTGAGACTTTAGTATTTTTTATTATATAGAATAAACAAATAGTGGGCACATAAATATTGTACAGCTGTATGCGCAGTGTAACTCACCTGTAAAATGCACTTCCCATTCTACTGATCTACTTTTGGTTTAGTGCTTTAAAAAGCAAAAATAAAAAAGAAGCTTTAATTTAGTGTACAGCCCCTTAATGCTCAACTGAACCACAGAATTCTTTCTGAATTGATTCCCTAGTCCTTCATTTATTCAAATAAATATCATTACAGCAGTGATGAATTTCAATCAAAATGCATACAAATTTGTATTTCAAAGTCCTATTTTAATTTGGCATGATTATTCAATATTAGAGGCAGACTTCTTACTTTTCCTAGTTTCCTCTATCTCCAGGTGTGTTTGCTACAATTGAAAAGGAAACAGGGGTCATTTCATTATGGTCCTCCTTCCCATCAGTCCTTCCCCATGACATTTACAGCCATGCTTTCCAGATACCATCTACAGCAAAACACAGTAAAACTGTTGATAGTTTGACTACTGGTGTGTGGAATGGACAGCTTTTCCAGTTGCATATTAGAAGTAACTCTGCTCACAGGGCAAACAGATGATAATTTGTTCTAATTAATCAACAGTAAATGGGATACATTCATCCCTTAGTTCAATAACTACAAAATTTGGGATAGAATAATTTCCCAAATACATATATATTTTGAGAATATTCTTGATGTAAATGGGTGGTTCCAGGCTTCCATTTTTATCTAATGAATTTCAAGAAGGATTAATTTATTGCTTCTTCTTGCTATAGCATCACAAACGCATGGTCAGACGGTCAGTTGACTAGTTTATTAGTGCATACTGACGGTACTCAAGGGCTGCATTCAGAACCTGGGATATCCTGTAATCAGAACTGGAGACCCTTCCATCAGTAAAATTTCCAGTTATTCCTACAACAGCTTTAGTTCCACAGATAGGAGTGAACGGTGAGAATGCCTGTATGTAGAGCTACCAGTACTTTAATTTCTGTGCCCTTTGGTACTGCTGTGAGCACAGCTTGGCAATGCAGCTACAAGCTAACAGCTGGCAGTTGCTACTATGCAGCAGAATGGGAGACGCTACCTGCAAGGGAAAGAGAAGGAGCAGCAGAAAAAGCAGGAAGGAGGGAAAAAGTCCTGGAGGCCCAATGGTTAAAAGGAGCATAGTCAGGAGCTCAAGAGTGGAAGAAATAAAGACGGAAAAAATCTAGCATCGGCTTCTCAAAAACATCATTTGAAATAATGGAAGACAGCATAAATTAAAATAGTGAGCAGGGAAAAAATGTCAGCAGAGAAGACTGCGCACCTAGTAAGCCTGAAAGAATAGGTGGCCACACAAATTTCTGAAGAAGCCACCAGCCTCTTGGTTTGCAGTAAGTAAACGTGATCCATCTCTATTTTACCAGCTGTCTCTTTCTGGTTGAAGCCCAAAGGCTGGCTTACTCTTTACTTCTACTTCTCATGCTTCACTACTCACTCGATCACTTTCTTTTGCACATCTCAGAACTTTTGCTTTGCTCTTTCCATCTTGGCAGTTGGGAAGAGACTCATGATTCAGGGTTTTATTCATTCCCTCCTGCAATGAGACAAAGTGTAAAAATCAGCATTGATGTTGAATGTATTTGGCATCTAACTACAATCAGACAGATCTGATCTGAACATGACATACGAGCACTCTATTGACTTCAAGCAGTCTTGTGAGTAACTTCCTAGCTTTCCATATTGACGAGCATTCTTAAAAAGTGTGTTTAATCAAACTTTTTTTTTTTTTCTCTACTCTCATATAGCACTGGGGAGAGGTGTTGATATCATGATATGCAGTAAATATTTTAATGAAAGTAAAGAAGATAGTAATTAGTAGAACTAGAAATTGGAAAGATGATTCTAGGTACCCAGGGATCAGGCCTGGGACAGAATGTTTTCACACTGACATTAATGACTTACGACAAAAAAGAGGGTACTGATGAAATTAAATGATAATTCAAAGCAATATTGAAATATCATCTAAGAAGAATCAGACGACCTCAAAGACAGACAGAGCAGAAATGGGATGACAATTGAAATTTGACTATGGATTTTTTTCTGTACAAATGCGATCATTTGATATATCAGACAAGTTATTTCTGGACAAAATAGATGATTACAATTACCCATTTTGAAGATGAATTACACCAATAAAATGCAGAGGACTACTGCAGTAATCAGGAGAATGGAAAGGATGACTAATGAAGAGTTAAAGGAATGGGGTTGCTTGTCTTAGCAAAATAAGGGGTACGAAGATATAAAAATGTACTGCTGCTGTCCATAGGTGCACCAGGAGAAGGATGGAAGAGCACAAGATAGACTGTAAAAAAGATCATAGAATCATAGAAAGATGAATTAGATGAGCTTAAATACAGTTTTTGTCAAAGAACTGCAGGGCCGTGAACAAGATTGGGACATTAACAAGATTAGGAAAAAATAGGAAGTATTTTAATTACCATAGGGTAACCAGTGGAAGAGAACTGGGCTTGATCAACTAAAAGTCCTTTCACACCCCCTTCTTTTGCTAAGAGGCATTTATCCTAGATTAATTTACACATCGTTAATTAATTTACTTAAACATTCTGGCCCTTATCGCACTACAGTGGGATTTTGTGAGTTTATGTACATAAACTTAATGGCAGATGCCACAAGCAAGTACCTGTTGTCAGTTTATGAGATCTGTGTACTATGAGAGTTCATTTGTACGCAGCAAAAAAGCATGTGCAGCTGAATCACACAATAGATGACTTCCACGTGAATCTTCACAGTCTGCAAGGTAATTTTGTCTACTTTCGTCTCACAGTGTGTTAACATTGCTGACATGGCAAATTACTCCTGACTAGAGAGGATGCGTTGAATTCACACTTGTGGTAGATTACAAAGAAATTTTCCATGTAAATGTGTCCTGAAGTTACAGGGAATCTAACTGCATGCTGCGAAAGTGAAGGGAGCTATCTCCCCAGGAAGACCTCCTATTACAAGCAATAGGACTCCATTGAGGAAATCATGCTGGCATACCTGACACTTTAAGACCTGACTTCCTAAACGCTGCCTTCCCTTTACAGAGAAGTCCTAGTTAGGAAACTTCAATCCTGGTGTTCAACAAGTAAAACTTAAAAATTTATAGCCTGATTCACTTTTCTATTAGATCAGTATGAAACAGGGGTCACAACATGGTATAGCCCTTCTAATTCAAACAGTAGATATCATATGCAGCTAATGAGCTTTCGGAAAAATTTGATAAAAACTTACACTGAATCTTAAAACTATGAAGATGATTCATAAAAGTTGATCAAAACATTTTCCATTGTCCCATTGTAAAAGTCACAGGGTCATTCTACAAAGTTATCGGTTAACAGATGTAGAATGAATGAAAGCATGTCTTAATAATTTCAGGAGCCTCATTTTGAATGACACTTCTGAGTTGTAATAATAACGCATGGAAAACGCTCTTCCCTATCCACCACACTTAGCCCAGCAGGGTGGAACATGCAGGTAAGAAAGAAATTCTTCAAAGGAAACATTGGCTCTCAGGAGGTGTATATGTTAGCTGAGTTCATGTACAAATCCTGAACTCTACCTGCCTATAAAGTAAACAAAAACATGTTAATTTTAAACAAAACTACATTTATCCATATCCCCTCAAGTGTAAATATGTGTTAAAACATCTCTAAAAATAGAGTTCAAAGACAAATGCCTTTCCTATGGGGATCAATGAGAGAGAATTTCTTTTCATCTCAGTAAAACCTCAATTCAAAAGGAAGACTGCAGCCTTTGGGGAAATACCTAAAAACAGTGTTAAGATGTTTCAAAAACTCTTTTCCACAGTTTTGAAACAAGCTCACCTGAGTCTGAATTTCTGAGGTACGACAGATCTTGTTAAGTAATTTTAAAAACAAAACCAGAAGTAACAATACAAAACCAGCAAAACTCTCAGATGTCTTCTTCCTTTCTCTGTCTAAAAGCAAATATATGCCTTCAGCCTTATTTTACTTCAAAAAATAAAGTTCTATTAGGGAACAAACCCTGCTGTTCAAGACACTGTCTGAAGCTGGTATGAAAAGCTTCAGCATACCGCTTGCGCTCTTGGAAAAGTTCCTCCATGAAGTCAAATCTCCTCCCCTGCATCTAGACAAAGAACTAAAAGTAATGTAATGAACACAGTCATTGTACCCCAAAATCACAGACATCCCCACTGCTAGAAGCAGTTTAAATCTCATGCTTATCTGGCATTAGAGTTAAACCCTGATGAGGCAGACCCAGGCTTAGAGCTAGTACCAAGCCTCCGTGTGTGTCCTCTGTATAGACCGGCTATTCTAGACTCTAGAAAACACTTATGTTAACTGGCGAATAATTGCCATTGATAAGTATGGGTTACAGCAAATGTTGCCTATGTATCCTCCATTCATTAGCTCCCAAGAACATAACTTCATGAGAGAAATTTTCATCATAACTACTAAATAAGTTCAGTTCTATATATGAATACTTTCTAGACAGTACCAAACAATTTTGCATTGTACATACCTGTAGGTCACCCTTACGAGGTCCTTAGCACTTTACTGAAACCTAAGGTCAATTTCTTCAACACATTATATCACTGATTTTTAATGTAAATGGGATGCTTCCTATTTTTACAGTAGACTTTGTGACCTGTCATTGCAGACTGGCTTTCTGTTATACCAGGCACAGAGTAAACATGGAACAAATGCATGATCCCTGTTTTGAACAGCTTCCAAGCTAAGTAACTCTAACATGTATACTTCAGTTTGAACATACAACCTCCCAGAAAAAAAATAAAAAAAGAACCAATGCTATTTGTTTGGACTTACGCAAGATCTGTGTCATCATATTCCAGCTCATTTTTTGTTTATTTGTTTACCTTTAACAGTACCTCTTTGTCATCCTCTTTCATATACTCGCTGTCTGACAAACAGATTAATAAAGACTTAGGTTAATATGCTAGAAGAGTTTATAGTGTGTGGCACTCCGACTCATGTGAGACATTTCTGACTCATGAGAAATATTGTAATTGCAATTTAGACCCCAAATCTGCCTGCCTCTGGCTTGATATTCTCCAGGAGAACAAGATGAAAGACTTGTCTGTATGTGTGTGGGTTTATGGAAAAAAGTCTAGTTTCCAGGTAGCTACTTCTCTTCCAAAGTAAGCATAATCCATACAAAAAAAGCCTGGGTGCCTTTGTCTCCTACATAAATTTAATGCTTCCAGCTCTTGGCGATTAGATGGTGTGCTTGCTCTCACTCTCTCTTCTAAAACCCATGAGCGAATGTCATAATATTCATATAAGCTTTTCCTAAATTACTTTTTAAAGTGAAATATATGGGGGGAAAAAAAGCAAGATTTCACACTAAAATTATCGAAGGTGAAAAAGAAGGAAATATGTATTCTCCTTAAATGTCTTTGATTAAAATGTAGACTTATTTTCTTTTGAAGAAGAGAGGAATTTGATTTTGATTTTAAGCCTCCTGAAGTGTCCATATGTGTATCTCAACTGTAAGATATGAAAATGAAATACAGGACAGAAGATCTAAAACAGAAAAGAATTTTAGAGCAAGATTATAATATTTCAAGAAGATATATATTCCAGTATTTTTAAGAAGAATATTTCATTTTCTATGAAAACAATTCATTGTACTTTTTCAAGACTTCAGCCTTTTAAATGGCTGAAATTTATTTAATGATTTAAGCTATTCAGTGCTTGATATAGGTAGAGACAATTTTTTCGCTTTACAGAAATATGCTGAAAGTGTAAAGGAGAAAATTGCCAGGACCTATAAAGCACATGGTTGATTTGAAGTATATGGAAGGAATTAAATGTGTGTGTATATGGAAAGGAAGTGAAAAAGAAAAGAAATGGTCCAGTATAGAGGATAACAGATGGTTCCATTTGATCAGAAAGCTGGCTAGTATTTCTTTGCAATCGCTTTTTGATAATTTCTAAGAATTATTTTCTTAGTTTATTTAGCTTGTGGATATTAATTTTCTGATTTTATACATCACTTACTGAATGTTTGACTTAATTAAATGGTAAGATAAGACATCTGTTGAGTATCTTTGATATTTATAAATAACTAGACTTAGAATGAAGATACTAAATTAGAAGAAAAGAAAAATGTGATAAGAAGGCAATGCCACTTGTTAAATTTACTCTTTTCCGCTTCCCTGGGTGATATATCATGGAAAGGTTGTCTGAGCTGTCATTGTGGCATCACTAAGAGGATGTACACAACATCTTCCATTCAAATTACCTTTCAAATCAATCACCCTCATCAGGCTGCTATCTTCATCTGATGGCTGTAGGACAAATGTTTTGGCTTATAGGTAGGAAATGTTAGCATTTGAAAGAGCTCTGAGAAAGAAGGTTCAATGGTTAACTTTGATAAATTGTGTTAAGAAAGGACAGTAAATAATATGCTTGTTGAAATACTTCATGCAACTGTCTTGCAATTTCTGAAATAAAAAGGCTGCTCTATACTTCCCCCCCACCCCCACCCCCCACCCTGGCCCAAACTGAGTAAAAAATGTGTCCCTCTAAAACCTAGAACAAATACTTACTGGGTTCTCACAGAGATGTATTATTAAAAAATGCACTAACATGGCAGACCCATGTATTGGTTGTAGAACTGTCTTCTGAATCTTAAATTACTTGGTTTATCTGAAAGACTGTGAATTTTCCCACTAGTGTGTGCGTGTTTTTGTGTGTGTAGAAAAGCATGAAGCAAATAGCTCGGACCGCATGAAGGTTTGTGTTATGTTCCAGTCAGATTAAACTATAAATCAGAAGCCTGGGTATTTCAATAACATACTAAATAGTCCCTATGCCCTTAGTACTGCATAATTGTGAGTTAAATAACAGCTTCAAATATTTTCTGTGGTATTCTCATTTTTTATACAGTAGCTTTTTAAATATGATAAATGATACTCAGCTTCAAATGCGTTGTAAATACTGCATGCATATTACCAATACACATTTTAGAATTTTCTAATCTTGCTTTAACACTTATGGTATTATCAATTACTTACACTATTTTAACATAATGTAACATTTCTTTAAAATGACATACAATTTATACTGGATGTCACTAGCTCCTAGACTACCTTGGCACATATTTATATATTTCAGCTACAATTTATCACTTTGTGAAATACACTTTGCGTAATTGAAAATAATGACACAAAAATCATCTACTCTTATACACTGGTAGTGTGATATACTATCCTGATAGCTTAGTGTACTATATGAAGTCAGTCTGCAGAGCCATGCCTTTGAAATATGATTTAAAACAGAATTTATAATGTCGCAGAATTACATAAAACTGTGTGAAATTGTGCAGATAATCATTTAAATCTCCCTACATGAAAAGATAATTGCTCCAGAAATTAACTGTACCTGGGGTTCATTCATTTGGTCATGGCTAGTTTCTTATATAGTGATGATTTGATATTAGAGCTAATTAAGATCAGGTCAGAGTTGCTGAAGGTCAGACATTAATGCACAGGATCATTGAAATGATAATTATAAACAGATTAGGAAGCTACGGTCTTTTATAAGGGGTTATTAGATAATTACTGTGAGAGTGTACGGCTTACTGTAATAATGGATTATCGACTACTTACAGCGTTTTAAGGGTGAGAGTATATTACTTCCTCAAGGACTAAGAGGAATAATGTTGTTGGAACTCAGGGCTCTGTAAATAAAACAGCACCAATTGCTTTTCAATTTTCTTCTAGAGAATATGTTCCCTGTTGGAATAAACTGTATCATTTTATCTCAATGAGACTTTAAATATTTGTGTAGCTGGGAAGGTCCTTTCTTTTTTTTTTCTCCCTTTTTGGAGAAGAAAGAAAATGAATTTTAAAACTAAATACTTTATTCTGTTTTAAATGCATAGCTAAGGCTGCCAGAAGCTTTACCAACAGCAATAGAATGGGAACAATAAACATTTTACAATGATTCAGGGAATAGGAAAAGATTAACCTGAAACTTGCTGATGTAACCACTGCACACTTCCTTCTCTTATTGCTATAACTTTTATATTAACATACACTTTCACAAATAAAAAACAACAAAATAAATAATAAAATAATTATTGTATAGCTGTAGCACACCTTGATCTACTACTGGTTGAACTCCATTTCATTTGGTGCTTTGTGCATCAAAGCATGACCTATAAATCTGTAAGGGGGAAGAGGGCTTGAAAAGAGCTTCTGGAGAGAGTGCATCATTTAAATACTGCAGAAGACACTCACAGACAGGTTCCAAAAGTGGCTACCATAAAGGAAAAGGGAAGTCATTCATGCCACCTATGGTGACAGTGACTGTATGACCAAAAAAGTAAAAGAAGCATGAGGGACACCTGTGTGGTCTCCTTTGAAAATAAGACTGTTTTTATTGCGTAGTCCTTCTATGCAGAACAAAAGATAACCTTTGGAGAGAAAGTACTTTATTCTCTTGGACAAAAATTTTCATATATAATAGCAATGTTGAGTTGTAGATGGAAAAGGATGTATTTAGCCCAATCTTTTCAACAGAGGGAGGAACAAGACACATAAATATGTGGCTTCCCAGTTGGGTCCCACACCTGGTTGTAGAGAAGACTGGAAAGGCTAGAAGGGCACTGAGCGGCACCAGCAATGGAGGAAGAAGACCACTTACACCTGCAGACCCCTGAAAATATTTTGTCACCGGCAGTGGAATAAAACCAGCACAAAAGAGGAACAGAAAGGGGTCTTCCCTTGCCCGTAAGTATGAGAAGGCATCTCCACCATCTGATTCTTCTCAGTCCTTTCTCCATCAATGGTAATAGGAGGACTGTTCTTACCTACTATGCCTTAGGATATGCTGCAATACTGGGCCAGTGTTTCAGCATAGGAGGTGGGAAAGTCCCCTCTCTGAATCTTGGAAAGAAGCAAGCTGGGAGGAGCTTTGAGTCATTATTTTTTCACCTTTCCTAAGAGACAAAGGCATTCTAGACCAGTCTGTGGAGGCCAGAATCAAATCCTAAAAGCCTTAAAAACCGTCAGCCCTTATTGGATGTGAACTGATCCCTGACCTCTGCTCCTCTTACACCCCCAAGTTCAGGCATTAAACTGAGACCACCACCACCACCGTCCCCCATTATCTGCCCAGTTTTATTTTGAGAAAATGTAAATATCATTTAGTAAATAAAGGCAATTATTATTAATAACTTAACATTTAGCATAACTTTGGCTAAACTACAGGCCAAATCTACCCTGCTAACACTTATGTACATCAACAATGCTCAAAATAATTCCATTTTTGTTTGCATACATCTGAGGTCAGCCTGTCCTCTATCTTTTCAATCCATGGATGTAAATCTTGCAGAATTGCCATAGAAACACAACTCAACAAAATCTATTTGGCTATTTCCTCATCTTCTATTGAGCATCTTGGGGCTGCTTGGAGCAATGGGTGAAGCAAAAGTCTCAGGAATATAACATAGGTATAACAGCACCTCTCCTGGATGAGGGGGAGCACATCACTTTGCCTCCCTCGTCTCTTCATGTGAGGGAATATCTGGCACACCAGTCGTATTTTAACAGAATAACTCTTAAAACTGAAGAAGTTCTGCACTGCCTGCGTGCAGACGATTTGCACATCTATTTGAGAAAGAATGTGGCATATTAAGGCCTCAAGGATAACATCCCATGCTACCTTTTACACTGAAAGCTAATGTTTCTGTTACAGAATATCTATATTTATTATATTTAACACTAAACAATGAATACTGATGTCCCACTGCCTTTGAGAATGTTGCTGCACAATGAATATTTTACAGGTTATCTCACTACACATTATGTCTACTTCTCATTTGAAAGTTATTTTAAGCTTCCACTAAATTTGTACAATTGTTGAAAATGGCAACATACTGATTTTTCCTCCAGAGCTACCATTGCCGAAATACTTTTTAGTTTACAGACTGTCATTTGCCTATTGCATATCTGTTGATTATAGGTGATGAATTGCCGTGGATAGCCATGTGATAGCAGCAAAACTCCACGCTGCTTTTATTTTTATTTTGTGTGTGTGTGTTATTTTATAGTTGGATTTGAACAGCTTCAATGAAAAATTATGACTTTTCTTTAAAGGAATGAATCAGAACAAAACAGATATCTGATCTTTATCACGTAGGTTTTTTTCAGGGATTATTCCAAACATGTTTTAAAACAAAAGCACTTTACCTTAAAGGAGGAATCTAATTATAGCAGATATGTTAGATGAAGCTTTCTGTGTGTTTGTGAGTCACAGAGCCTTAATTGAAGAGACACTTTTGTTTGTTGCTACTCAATCACTGAGACTACACTTTGTACAATGGAGGTGTTGAAAGAAGATTTACACAATCATAATGTTATACCATCTCTTTGTTCAGCTTTTGTGGAAGAAAATTACATACATCTCAACAGTTCTCGGAAGATTAAATCTACAGTTTAAATTTGCTATTTGAACCTTGTATTCAAAACAGCATTCCACAATTAGTGAGCCATGCTGTGTGGCCTGGGGTTAAGCTAAGCAGGAGACAGGGCGAGAGGTGCCTAAAACCAGTGTTTTTGGATCGGGTGTGTAAATAGTGGTGCTTTGATATTGCAGTTCTCAGCCTACTCAGGGCTCATTCATATGTGTCCGGTTTTGACAGTTGTGCAGGTCAGAAAAGATTCTTTTCCGTGGGTGAAAAGTGGCAGCACTTAGGAACAGCATTACTGCCTGTCAAAGAAGAGAAGAAAATCCTGGATGTTCGGATCTTCCCTGTCTTTCTTGCCTTGCATGAATGATAGTAAGATGGCCATGGAGAGATAGAAAAACAACTCTCTTTGAAGCTGAAAAAAAAAAAAAAAGCTGAATATTCACCACAACTTGCAGGCCCTAAAATACTATTGACCATATGTCAGTTTTATCTGTTTATAGCCAGTGAAGGCTGGAGTACACTTTTCTTCAGACATGAGGGAAGTGGGGGCGGAGGAAGAGGAAGGGAGAAGCGGGAGCAGAGAGGCACTTGCAGACAGTGAAATCTTAAAAGGCGCTCAGGAACCGCACATTACACTGACTGCTTCTGGAGGATCTCACAAGATCTGACAAAAAACTTTGAAAAACAATATATTTCATGTCTTTAGGGTGGGTGCACAGACAATAGTTTACTTTTAACTCCAATATTTTTTCTGTTAATAATGTCCTGGCATTATACTATGTCTTTAACAGACACTGCACACATGATTTACTTATTTATAAATAGCTGCTGTCGATATATGCGATATATGTAATTGAAAGGGTCTTTTATTATAATGCTGAGGTATTTAGCCTGTTTCAGCAATAGTAAACTATTGCTTGCTTGCTTGAGTTTGTGAGTATGTGTGTGTGTGTGTATATATATATATATATATGTAAAATATATATATAATGTGTGTGTATACATATATAAAAGTGTGTGTGTTTATGTGTGTATATATGTATATAATGCTTTCCTGGGCATTAAAAGGCCAGACAGATTTTAGGGTCTGCCAGAGTAAGTGATAACAGGCAATTTCTCTATGCCCACAGCATCACCAGGAAGCAATTCCGAAGCAATTCCAAAGCAATCGTTTTGCCCACTCCCTTTTTTTGCTGTAGGACAATGTAAGTCACAGATAGGTTTGAAGCACTGGTTGAAAAGGTTTGTCTTTTCTCCTTTGGACCCAACAGGATACTTACACCCAATAGCTACAGTACTACAGCAAATAATGTTGGCACTTCAAAGCATTCAAAACATGTGAGTAAGACCCTCAATAAAAAAGATTTCAAATTAATTAATCTCCTTTTGGAATTTTTCTTGGATTTTTTTTTTTTTAAAGCTACCTGCTTTGTAGCTTTTGCGCAAATATTTCCACTGCCATGATGCTGAAAAGACTTTTTTTCTGTTCTTCAAAATGAAATTCATAATGTACTGTGTTGGAAGTTGGAGTATGAATGAATGAATGGAGTCTGAGAGCTAGGACAGGAAGAGGAGGACAGAAGTAAAAGAGGACAAGAAACAAGAAACAAAGGAGAGGAAGAAAAGCTGAAATAGGCTGGGAATGTAAGATAAAAGAGAAAAAAAATTCGGAAGTGCGGAACAACCTACTGAAGTTAGGCAAACGTATGCCTGAACTTGTAAATATTCTTCAGAGATCTACATCTTTATACAGTCGCTGAGCAGCAGTGTAAACTATCAAGCCAAATGTACCTGTCTACATACCACCACCTATTTGTCTACTCTTTCTTTGACAACAGAAGCACCAGCACGCTAGCATGCTAGCATACTGTACCTTTGCTCAAGAGATCATTTGGATTTCTTTTAATGATTTTTTAATTTCTCCCTCCAATGGAAAAATGTTACCCTGTCAAAACTGTCACCATTTATTTGCAAGCATGAATTTAAATGGAATGAATTTTAGAATGTATCAAAAATATTCATGTTCAAAAAACAAATGAAAAAATCATGGTGGTTTTTTTTATTGCAAAATTACTTCTGTTGAGAAATCTACATTAATTCACTACTAAAAAATTATTAAGGATTTCTAGGTTGATGCAAAAATAAAACATTAAAAATATTTTAATTTGTGCCATCTCAAATTTTTTTGGAAGTTAGGGATTTCAGTTTTCAAGATACAAATAGGATGGGAAGCTTAGAAATCCTCAGAGGATGGAGAAGTTTTTTCTGGTTACCCCTTTAAGTATTAAGTCAGCAAGGTGTCCAGAGAAAACAAAATCTGTAACCATAGTCCAAAAGGGGAGATAATAAATTCCTGATAAAGTCCTGATTGTACCAGGGCATTGTGAGATGAATATCCTAGCAGGACCTCTGTCGAAAACATAAAGGAGGTAGTGTGTGGAAGCTGTTTCACGAAGACATATGTTCTACTTTCAAAGGTGAAAACCACCAACATTCCCCTTGTCTTATCCAACCTGTCTTTACTATGGGAAGAAGGAAGTGAGGTTCTTATTAGATCCACCAATTCTTTGGTTTTAGTAAATGGCCATATAAAAGAACCAAGCAATGACCTTCAGGTTTTTTACTTTATTATTTTGTCCTCCTTAATCTTCTGGCCTATTCTTCAGCAGTAGTGGGAAATGAAAAAACATTGGTAAAATATTGTATTAATTCTGTGGCTAACAGACTTATCTGCATTCTCAAAAAAATCTTGTAAGGATTTTTATAGTCCAGCCCATGCTTTCGTGCATCTCTGCTATAAAGCTGAAGCACATGTAAGAGATTTAGAAATATTCAAGCCTCAATGCTGTTCAAAGTTCACATCTAGGGACGATATATGCTTCCCTTAGTGCTATTATATTAAAGTGAAAGGAAGGTTCAAAAGAACAAGCCGCCCCTCAGAAAGAAGTTCCACTCGCTCAAATTTTACAGAGTTTTACAAGAAGAGGCTTTGGATAGGGAAGACAGAAAGGTGCATCCTCACTACATGGTGCTAGGTCCTTAGTACAGTGAGAGATTCCCTGATGTAAGGACAAGCCAGAAGACAGTTGTGTTCAGAGGGATCTAAGTATTTCTGGATCACTAGATTCCTCAAGTGCAAATTTTGTATCTGAAAGTGGTGTTCACCTGTGTCTCTAGCAATTTCCCTATTATCCTTTTCAGCACGTACATACCTATACCAACTGGTAGTTGCAGTCTTCAGGACAAACATTTTTAGCTCCATACACATTTTATCTACAGTTTAAAATCTGGACATAAAGGGATACAAATTCTAAATACACAGGTTTTCAACAAACAATATGTTTCTTCTCCTTATACTATCATTTACTCCTATCTCAGGAAACTGAGACACTGTAGAATTACCTTTTTACAATGAATTCATTTTATCTTTTTTTCCCGTCCTCTATCTATTTTTTGCAGTTCCTGATTATCATCCATTTAGGTCCAGATACCCATGATAATTCCTGCTTTGTTTTCTACAATATAGTGCATTCAACAGGACAGTAAGAGAAAACCATTCACAATAAATATGTGCTGAGCAGGCATCCGTGACTGTCAAAAAAGTGTGGTGGTGCTAGTGGAAGATACCTTCCATCTGTTCATCAGCAAACAGGGGTAGGATATATTTTTGGATGGGTCAGGGATGAAAAATATTAGGCAGAAGACGACCAAAAGCGATAGATGCTCTTTTCTCTGTCACCTGAAATGTAATTCAGCTTGGCATCCTTTGCAGTGCAGTAGGGTAACCCAGACACATGCACAAGTTGAGTAAAGAGTCACCTCATGTTAGGCAGGAAAAGACACTGAGGACAGATAGGCTATTGAAACATCTGAGTTGCTTGACTCGAGAGTATTTATATATGTGTATGGAGGGCTTTCTTAATATGGGACTGATGGCTTGGTATCCCTTTGTGACAGTAGGCTAGTGCATCTTTTCTTTAAAAGTGAAGTAAGACAGTCTTGTCTTCTGAAAACAATCATAAGCTGGGAAACTTAAATTCAGATAAATCGGGTACAAAAAGTTAGTCATTTATATGGCAAAAAAGCATAAACCTCATTTGTTTACTGACGATGGCATGCTCATCCAGTAGATGGGAGATATGATTGGATTTCTGCCCTGAGATGAGAGATGCTAACCTAGGATCCTAACCCAGGTGCCTAACCACTACAGATTTGTAGTTGCAGAATTATTAATAACTGCTTGTGACTCCATTATAACTACTGGAGAAGAAAGGTTTGGTAAAACAGATATATAAGGAATTTTGGTGCTGATTTTTAATTTTATTAGGACCCTACAAAATATTTTTTCTTTCTCATAGGCATAGTAATGAATTTTAAGAGTTATAAAGAGGATCAGATCTTCTTTTGTATTTCTCTCAACTCCACTGACTTTCATGCAGAAAATTATACATCGAATGGACTGATTGAAGTAAATATACAGTGAAGGAAAAATGGAGAAGTCCAGTTTGTGGTTGGATTTTTTTTTTTTAACTATTAGACCTAGAATGACTTCCAGACAGTGTTTTATCTTACTTGTTCAAAAAAGGACTAATCCTGCTCTCATTTGAAGTTGATGTTTTCTGTTTTTCTGTTTCTGACTAACCTGACAGAAAACTTCGAAGCATATAAAACCAGTATAGTATAGTGATAAGTTTCACTTTTTTCACTTTCAAAGGCCATAAAACTATCTTTTGGGGCAATCATCACACAAAACCACTCAGTTTCCCTGAAGCAGAATTCATTCCTGACAAACCATTCACTAGTGCAGAAACATTTTTCCCCTTCCTTTAAACTGTAAGAAAAAGTTCTTACATTTCCACCTCTTGATTTTCATTCATGACTAAACTGAATATCAACCAAATGTAAGTAAATTCTATGCCTATCTAGAAATGTCTTGATATTTTGATGAAAATAAGAGATTGATTCTTCTTCCCTGTCTTGACTAAGTCAGTGCTCACTGCTCAGTGTAACAAATCTTAAGGTTAACCTCAACAGAAGTCAATCAATACATCTTTATTATTCTGTGTATGTGTGTAAAACATCAAAGACTAACTGACAAGAGACAGCTAACGTTTCATTTCTAGGACAAGAACCGGTGAAACCGTGCTGTATGGTTAATGGCTGAATCTTAAATAATTTTAATCTCTTATATTTCAGTGTCTGAAGAGGTCAAAAAGTTGAAGTACATACATGAAGTGAAACAGAGAAACTGTGAGTGCAGGAAAACGGAAACACCTAAAAAATCAGGGTAAATTTATAGAACTGTTATAACTGTCTTTCAGCATGGGGGATCTTCATTATATTAGCAGCCTTTTGTGAGCATGTGCTTCTAGGCAATATTTACCTTTTAATATTTTCTTTTTTGATGAAATTTATATTTCAGAAACATCTCTACTTGGTTCCAAGGAAGAAGTCAGTCTTAAATGCTTGCTTTCAATTGCTGTAGTATGTTGTACATTTATGTACAGTTGAAAGAACAACTTTCCAAATGCATGAAATTATACACTTCAAATGGGAAATAAATGAAAAAACTTGTCTAGTAAAATACACACCGTCTATGTTAATTTGGTATGTGATTAGCATGATTCCAGAAGACAGTTACTCTATAAATAAGTTAATTTAATAGGAACGTTATTACTTGACAAAAATTTAAGGTTTTTTTCCAATTATATTTAAGTATTTACAGAGCATTGTTATCTTGTATTTTCCATAATTCCCCTTTCAAACTGTACTTAAATGTTCAAAATAACAGTGTTCAACTGCTTTTTATTATAAGAAACTAAAGTTGATGAGAAAATGATTGATACAAGAAAAAAGATTTACTTAAAAGATTGCAAAAGTTGTAGTCACAACATCAGCTTTTTCAGTGTTACCCTTTCCTGCAAAGATTTCTGACATCATCCTTTAATATTTACATTATATAGCATCCATAGTCAAATCACTTTGAGCCTTTACCAGGATAAAGCAACTTGCCTAGTGCTGTATGGAATAGAATTATTCAACTGAAGCTACAGAATTGAAGACCTCTCCATTGCATTTGAAATCAGTGGGGACCTTTTCCAGAGCTGGAGCTGCTTTTTATTTATGGAATCATAAAGGTGGCGATAACTATGTAATTAAAATGAAAATAATTACCAATGCTTAATGTCTTAGGTTGATAAGTCTCAAGATACTTTAAGATTTCTGAATCTCTTCAGTTTAATAACCGTTTTTTAAAAAATACTTTACACTGAAAAAAAATAATTCAGAACTTGTGTTTGACTATTATTACTTGAAAATCAAAGCTTATCGTTAGAAAAAAATTATTTTACAGAATTTTACTATTCTAGTGTTATTCTTTTCTCTAAGTGTTAAAAAGATGCATTCTTCAGAAACCCAGTTGAGATTATTTGAATGTGTTACCTGTGTCTCTTTTCTTCTTAAACATCTTTGTATAGCTTCTGGTCTTCCTCCTGAAGGAGGTTTCTGCTGTTCAGCTCCTTAGGACCAATCTTCAGCTTTCCAGGCAGTTTAGCCTTTTGCCTGAACGTCTCTCTTGTTATATTCCTTAATTGAGTAGCTTCTCTACTCTTTCTCCACAATTCCTTAATGGTTGTCACAGGGCCAGGTATACAAACCTCACTTCTCTAAACAAGTGATGCTGCTCTATTGCTACACTTCTTTTGCTATTGTGGTACCTCTTACAGCTGCTAGCTAGGTGGAAGTGGCTGCCTAACCCACAATAGTTTTGAGATCTGATAGCTAACATCTCAAATGAGCAAATCAGAGCTCAGCAGGTTTGAAATAGCTTCTTCTGATGTACTGTGCCCATCTGCTGAATGCATTGTTAGGAAAGGTCAGAACTCTGCAACGCTACCTGGCCACTACCCATTTTTTCTGTGGAGCTTTCTAATAGCAAGAAGTCCGCTGCAGGACTGAGACTGCAGAAAATATACCCATCAGTGAACAAACACAAGATAGCAGTAATGTCCAGTCAAGTCTAGATTTCCATTTTGATTTACTGTGAACAGTTCTGCTAGATCAGTAGTTTCTAATTAAGGTATAATCCCACTGTTTCTCATAAACTATCCAAATTTATATGCAAAAAGCAAGCTGTTTTTGAAGGAACTTACAGTATGCAATCCTGCTGCCCTCTTTTTGTATTCTAGATGTCAAATATCTTAATCCCTGTGTTCCATTACATTTACGTGAACACTACTACCAGAATAGAATCATAGAATCATAGAATCATACATAGCTACTCCATCATTTGACAAATAAGCACAACATATTTCCATGGCACCCAATTCAAGAGGTGTGCAAACACTGGATTGGGGCACATATATATATACAAAAAAATATATATAAATAAATAAATATATATATATACACATATATATATATCACCTAGTAGGAAGCACCTGAAGAAAATTGTCTCTACTGTTATGTGCTACATATTTAAAGAGAGGCTGAAGATTTTAGGTAACTATAAACAACATATTTCCAACATAGCCCATCTGCTACAAGAACAGAGCACAGCAAGGAGACCTAACTAAGGGGGATTGAGTTTGGAAGTGTAGCATTGGTATTGCTGAATAGTACCTTTCCACAGAGCTGCTCCCTAGCCAAGTAGATCCCAGCCTGTGCTACACTCCCGGATTATGTTTTCCTCGGTGCAAGACCTTACACTTGTCCTTGTTGAACTTAATAAGGTTCTTCCAGTTTATCCAGGTCTTCCTGCAGGGTGTCTCTCCCTTCCAAAGTGTGCATTTCCCAACTCAGTTTGATACCATCAGCAAAATTCCTCAAGGTACACTTGATCCCATCATCCAGATCACTTATGAAGATATTAAACAGCGCTGGGCCTGGGACCCAACAGTACTGATAAAGACAAAGGTGAAGAAAATGTTGAGAACCTCTGCTTTTTCAGCCTTGTTAGTGACTGGTTCACCTCCCTTGTTTAACAGTGGGTCAATATTTTCCTTCTGTTTCTGCTTGTTTATGTACCTGAAGAACCCTTTCTTGCAGTTTTTGACATCTCTGGCCAATTTCAATATAAGCTGAGCTTTTCCTTTTCTAATTGCATCTCTGCATGCCCAGGCAATGCCCTTGTAGTTCTCAACAGGTATTTGTCTACTTTTCCATTTCTGGTATGCCTAAAATTATAGAAGTAAATTAAGTGAAATAATGTAATATGCAATACGTATGTATGAAATAATGTAATATGCAATAATATGTAAATTATGACCAGTAAATTATGTGAAGAAACATAAGTCTAACTGTACACAAAGAGTGAGGGACCTGAAATTATTACCACTGAAGAAAGAAGTCACAGAGTTGTTGTGGATAGTGCTTTAAAAACATCAGTTTAACGTTCAGTTCATATGACAAATAGATGCCTAAGATGTGAAGGATTATTAGAAACAGAAGAGAAAACACAGGAAACCACAGTGTAAATCTAATGATCTCACTTTTAAAAATATTGCATCCAGATCTATTTCCAGTTCTAGACACCATATCACACAGCAAAAGGAAACCATCAATGCTTTATGGCAGGAAGGATGATTCTGTGAATGCTGGTTGCTCCAGGTTTTTGAAGGGAGGGCATACGGGAGGAATTTTAGGTGAGATATGGCAAGCCATCTACAAAAGAGCCGTGTACAGTACAAGCTGGGATTTTTTGGTGTGTGTTATTTACTTTTTTTTACAAATTCGCATCTAAAATTCTAACCTAAGTCTTTCTTAATGCGTCTTTTCTCTCTTTTAGCATTAAGCCAACTCGTTACAGTTGAAACAAGATTAATTGGGATAATTTGACAAATTAAGGCACATTGTGGCTTTAGAGATCCTAAATCAAAATGAAACGGCCTGTCGAATGACTCTTGAAGAACCAGAGCCTCAGGACTAGGCCTGGGGAAGGTGCTCTGCAATGAGAGACACTTTAGGAAAAAAAGAGAAGAAAGCCTTCACTTACACACAGATCAACAAGAGCATGATGTAAATAACATGGAAATGCTCACTTGCTCATACTACCAACCAGAAAACACTCAGAACAGATACAAAATATTTTACTATATTAAAATTGTCAACAGGTTTTCACCAATGACTTTGAAGGGACCATGATACACTGTTAGTTTCATTCTTCTAATCCTAGATGCTGTTCCCAGCATGGTAAAGAAGTAGATGGCAACTGAGATATTTCCCTGGAAAATGCGAATTGTGTAGAAGTGTCCTGGTTTGAGGTAAAACAGAACCAACTTTCTGTTCAGTAATTTGACTTTTTAGCTAAGCCTCTTCTAACTCTCTGAAATTAATGCGCATTGTGCACATTGTGCAGAAAACATTTGTTTCAGAGCGATAAGACCTATGTTTATAGTTAATACCAAGGGATGGTGTAGGTAATACCAAGAGATGCTCTTGCTTATACTTACTGCTATAACAACCAACGTCAGCTAACTTCGTTATTTGCCCTGTTGGAGGGTCAGAAGCAGAAAAACGTAAAGAGATCACACCTGTGGGGAGGAGCAGACGGGACAGGTGACCCAAAACTGATGAACAGGGTATTCCATCCCACCTGCATCATGCTCAGTATAAAAGCTGAGGGATCAAAGGGTCAGCGCTCTTCCTTCAATGGCTTGCGTCTGAGGAGGACTCTGCCTGTTCGTCTGCCTGTGATCCCGATCCGTGTGTTCTTGACTCAAGATCCAGAATCCAGTTCCCATCTGTTGCTGAGTACACTCTGGGGCTTCCCCAGTGCCTTCTGGTGACATGATCTTCATCCTGGGAGCTTGATATGGTTTTGAATATATCTATTTCATTATTTTATTTTTATTATTAATATTTTAATTGAAGTAGTTTAGTTCCTTCTAAACTCATAAAATCACTTTATCTCTCCTCCTCCTCTCCTTGGAACGAGAGGTTGGGGAGAGGATCTGTCATTCTCATTGGCCAATCTGGCCCAAACTGTGACAAGAAGGTACTGAGTTTGGTCTCCAAGCTGTGACAGGGCAAAATGTCTGTATTTTTGGGGGACCTTTGGGGAGAGTAAAATGGTTAGTCTGAATGTAGACATGCAAAAGTACAAGTCTTCGGCTAAAAGCAACAAGATATATGGGGAAATTCATGGCAGGATGAGCAGAGAGACCACCAGAAAGACATTCCTACCCAACCAGGAAGATGATCAAAGCTTCAATGGAGCACTCGACAATGTAGAGAAATGTGTGACTAGTTAATGATAATTATTTATCCAAACCAGCATCTAATCATGCTGCTATGCAAAGCTGTCCACTGAAAAGTGTAAAAAAATATTAAGAATTACCTAAGTGAAGATTAAGGGGTCTTATTTGTGAAATACTATGGCAATAAACATAAAACTAAGATGTCCATGAATATCTTTAATAAAGATATCGATAAAAATATTGTAAAATTAAGGAATGAAAATTACAGAACATAAGTTTCCATGTCAAGTATATAACTAACACTGCAGAGCCATTCTCTCCAAAAGGAGACCTTGGCCTAAATACAGGTGCAAAAAAAGCTTGCAAGCTTACAGAAAAGACATGTATCTTAGTTGACATCAACCATATACAGATTAATGTCATTGTCATATGGGCTTTGAGCAAGCTGATCTAGTGGAAAGTGTCCCTGCCCATGGCAGGGGGGTTGGAACTAGGTAATCTTTAAGGTCCCTTCCAACTCTAACCATTCTACGATTCTATGGGCCCTTTCAACCCACCTCAAAAGCACAAATCTTGGATCTGCATATTGAACACAAACCCAGGGAAGTTGAGGTGCTTGCATACATGTTCTCTTGGCCATGTGATAAGTGAACTTTGATATGGAGCTAAATCCAGAACTGCTTTGTGTATGTCAGTCTAATCAACACAAAACAAAAATAATTAACTATGCATTATGATTGTCAGAAATGCTGAAGATAGGAAGTCAGAGAAAATAATTAAGGTTACTATTACAAGGTGGCTTAGAGTCTAGCTGCTTCTACTACACTGGCAAGAGGAAACTTTATGCTAATCTGTATTTAGTACAAAGAGGTGAGGACAGTGATTCCTGTCTTTAAGGTGATATTATAGGTCATTAAAACTTGTTACCATGTTAAAAAAAGTAACTGCATGGAAATCACTTAAAAGTTGGAAAACCTTAGATAAAGGCCAAATATATGTACTTCCCATTAGACTCAAATGAGGCCGTGACAACAAAAATGCTATAGTTTTTGACATGGTATGATAATATGGGTCAAACCTGGCAAAAGAACACCTTTCTGATGCACAGGAAAATCTGACTCCCTGGAAAAAACCAGGAAAACTAGGGGGCAAAGGAAAAGAATGTGTACGCTCTCACGCCGGACCATGATTTTCAGTTCCATAAACTACTGCCAAATGAGGTGTGTGATGTAGTATTGGTGCTGAACAGTAGAGGGCACTGCTTATTTGTGCTGAAGCGAAGGGAAAAACAGGCACTCCTGAACGCATGTAGCTTCGTGGTGTACCCTGCCCCTGGGGCCATGCTGGGCTGTTGCAATCTTTTCCCTGTGCAGTCCTTTAAATTACCAGAAGTTGATGCACACTTCCATTGGGCAGGACAAATTGGTGATAAAAAAGAAATCCCTCTGTCTCCCACATCGGTACGTAATGTTTCTGCAGCTCCAAGGCATGCCTACAATCCCTTATAGTACTTGGATCAGTGTTGGAAAACAACGAACTTGTAATTTGCAACACAGCTTTTTGAGGAATGAGTGTTGCTGCTTTTACATTGTCTTGGAGCAGAAACCAGCATGTACTCTCTACACACTCTTTGCAGGTGTTAAATATTGTTTCATTCATGTCCATTTTTTTTCTTCCCTTGTCTAAAGGACTGGCCTTAGCTGAATGCTTTAAGTTTTGCCAACACAGACCTGGTCTAAGAAACTGAGCTGATTCTCCCATGCCACTTTGGAAGCTATAATGGTCATAGAACATGGCATATGACATGATTACAGTAACACCATGCATTAGGGAGCACTTATTGCTTGAATCAGACCTGCTGTAGCTGTTGTGAGTTGGCTGGAATTAGGCAAGTTTAGGGTTTAGAGCAAAGGCTGAGGAAACTGTCAATGATGCTACATTTGTAAAGCTATAAGGTTGGGAAACTCTTAACATACAAGGAAGACTATGACGAGAATCTACACAAAACCTGAAAATTATTATGATCCTACCAGAGAAAAGCAAACTTTGGGGGAAGGACGGACATCATCTTCTGGCATTATCACACATTCCAATCTAAAATGTGTGATGGCTCCAGGAGGCTGGGTTCTGTTTTAAACATGAATAGTTGCAGTCATAGATGCTCTGTAGAAGTGCACTGTTAATAGTTTTTGCTACACTGGTGAAAAAAGCCCAAAGCAATCTCCCAAAATCCCACATGTGCAAACCAAATCAGGCTATTGACATAATATGTGATAGTGTTGCTTTATTTGCTATATCTATCCTGTAGAGCAGTATCTGTATTTAATTCTGTCTAAAGATCATGGATTTCTTATAGAAATAAGTAGTCCAATAAGTGTAAAAAAAATGCCATGTACATATGTATTTTGCAACCAGTAGTTTTGAAGACTGATGTCCATGATTCTCTGCAGGGAGCCTGGACTCCAGAATTGCCTGGATGGCATTATTATGCTTGGAAAGATTGCGGGAGATCACGAGAACACAGGCATCAGTTCAAGTAGGCTGAAACAAAATGTTGTCCAAATGTCTCTACAGGGAAACAGGCGTGCCTTTCTTGAAGGGCAAGGAAGAGCAGAGAACAATGTCTCAAACAAAAGTAGAACCTGGCCCAAATGATTTCTTAGCAATTACATTAATTTCATGAACACCTGTGAAGATACACAGACAGTTTCATTGTGTTTAATGTCCCGGCTGGAAACTATATTCCAATTACACTGATTTGGAGCTGCTATAGGCATCTCTTCATGGACCCACATGTTCATCCTGGACTGCTGTCAGCTAGTTCCTAAGGAGGAAAAAAAAATAAAATCTTTGAACATAGTCACCCAAGATCCTACATTAACTGGTTCTGTGTTAACTATACCTGTGATGACTGGAGGTTCAGATTGAATAGGATTTTTTTTTACCAATAATCATAACCTTCCAAGAGGATCATTATGTTTGTTTTCCAGAGAAAATATTTTTGAAAAAAAATATTGAGAGAAGAATAAGCACAAGAAAGTGTTTATTTGCATATTGGCTACACAAAAATGGAGATCCTGCTGTGGAAGACACAGCTTCAAAAAAGCCATCGATAACTTGGTGACAGTGTGAGAAAACAAGGACTCAGAAGGGTGGGGATCTGAATTATCACAGAGCTGTTGATATTTCTTCTGCTCTCTTATGACAAGAGTGATATTCCAAAACCAAAATATATCAAAATATATAAGACAAAAGATCACTTTGAGTACTTGTTTTTCATTAGACACTTCATCAGAAGATTACAATGCAAGGGCAATTATTGCACTGACAGAAATTTGAATTTAAAGCTGTTTGCCTAACATGCCTAAATTACCAGAAAACAGGTGAAGCTCTGATAGTGATATGCTTAAAAATGCTGAACAACTTGGTATAATGTTCATTCTTCCATGTGTCATATGAAAGAACAGCTATGAACTCGGTATGTGGTGTGATGTGCTCATTTGGTCTGCTGAAGAGAATAGAGGAAAAAATATCACGTAGCCTAATGAAATGTTAGATCTGACTCAAAGATAGGCATTGGTTGCCACAGTAGGATATTCAAATTTAAGGAACTCTGAACTCTTGTGTTACTTTCTAGTGGCCATCTGACAAACATGATACTATGAAGTGGTATAACAACCTGCTCTTTTCCAGATTCATCAAACTTCACAACTCATAGTGCCGATCCTTTTGACAGTGTAGCACTTTAGTGTCCTGAAGTAACCATTGTGATAAAAGATTTCAGAAAGGGCCAGAAGTACCTTTTATATCTATGTGCTGATTTACAGGTTTTAGGGAGAGAGCACAAACCATATTATCTGTATACTATCTTCAAGCAAACTGAAAATTGGAATACGTCAGTATAACTTTGAAACAAGAATTTACAGATTACTAAACTGAAAGGAGAACCTTTACTATAGACTTTCCTCCATTTGGCATCTTCTGAATTGTTGTTTTGAGCAAAGGTCTAGTAGAGCTGTATTAGAGCTTTGCTCAAAACAGCAATTCAGAAGCAGCCAAATGAATTTCTATATGGAAAGAGATAAGATAATATTGTTAGGTTATGGATGCCTAAGGCTGGAACATGAATCCAGATGGCTGAAGTTCAACAGATGCCACAGAACTACAGAACTTGCATAAATATGTGATGTCAAGTGTGGGAAATCAGTGACGTTTGTCTGTGCAAATATGAAAGCTTGAGCATTTTACAAAAAAAAGTAGAATTGAAGGACCCACTCATTTAAAGTTGTGTTAAAAAAAAAAAAAGTCATCTATGTTCTACTTCTCTACTTCTCTATCCCATCAGATAGCTATGGAATGTTTCTTGCAGGTACATGCAAGATGTTTCAGAATATCTATTGTAAAATATTAAAGATAGTCTTTGTTATCTCCAATCTAATGGCTTTCTGAAGATTGATGTCAGAAAGAGAAACATACCAAAAAGGCTACATAGTCATATTCAGCTCTCAAAATACAGTAAAGCACTGCTGAAACATAGGGTTTCACAGTAATATTTTCTTCAGTAGAGAATGAATGAAAATAAGCATGCTTGTGCCGTGAGAAAAGCCATGCTTTGGGTTCCATGACTTGGGATGTCCAGACATATCAGGTGGCAGAGTATGAAATAAGAAGCTAAACATCACGTGTGTTTGGTGACACCACCCCCCAGAAATAGATGCTGAATATTTGTAATGAGAAACAATGGTGACATGCAATGGTGGTATCCTGAGAGATTGGTCCTGTGGTCATATCAAGTCCTCAATGCACACAGACACATTTGGCAGGGAAGCAGCCAGCACTTCATCCAAATTCCATGAGGGAAAAATTACAAGAGGCTCTGAGAGCCTCAGGCAGAGAGCCAGAGCAGGTGGAAACAGCTGAGCCATAGGGTGCGTCACAACCAGAGCTAACGGACTCTTGACAACTGCAATGCTGATGTCTGAAGATGCCGCAGAGTAATTGAGTATCATTGTGTGGGCAATAGTTTGCTCCTTTTCAGCCAAACAAAACACAATTTTAGGTTCTTTTAACCAAACAACCACCACCTCTATTAACATCATGGTAAAATTATTTGAAGTGCTTATGTTTGAGAGGCTCTGGTGGGATGCCTAGCAGTGAGGAGCTGGATGCTGATTAACTTCAGCATCTACACCTGCTGGAAAATTCCTAGGCTCCAATTATTGCATCACACACCTCGCTTACCACAAAACTCTATTTTAGGACCTTCACAAGAATATTTTTCAGTGTACTAGGTCTATACCTGGATTAAAACGAGATCACTGCCTCCTTTTATCTTTATGATATACACTTACGTTTTGTTTCTTGTGAAGTTTGTGGTTTCGCATCTCAAAAATCTATCCATTTCAGCTGCTGACAATCTTCTACAGGAAAGTCTCCAGCTTCTCTAGAACTTCCTCTGTCTATTTGAGAGCCTGCTTTTTTGTTCTTTTGTTGGTCAGTCACCAAGAGGGGCTTTTAGTGTCTATTGATAGTTCTAAACTGAATATTCTAAATATTAAATGGGTGATAGATGATGAAAAAATCTTACTAGCAAAGGTAATCTGATCAAAAATAATTTGCTATACAGGCAGGATATCTGAAACGCAGTTTTCAATGTCTTTATAAAGGAGTGAAAATGCATTTATATTGATGTAAATAATATTTAATCTTCTCTCTAGAAAAGGGGTCTCATCAGTGATGTTGGGTGTATACTTTAGGTAGTAGCCACTACATTTGGAATCAATGACTGCATATCTTGACTTTTGCCATTAGTTATAATAAAACAAATATGTATGGATTTTTTTTTTACAGTGAACATTTTACAGGACATGAGTTCAACATATGTGCAGCTCCAGACAGCATGAGCATAATCCAAGCGTAAAACAGCACATTATCTCTGAAGTCTCACATGTCCTTGCTTTAAACTTCCCAGTTGAGTCTTGAAAAGCCTTGCTAAAAATGAACTTTTGTATACAAATAATTGGAAAAAAAAATAATATTCTTTGTTCTTACCTTGCCATAGTTTAAAAATATTTTTAAAAATAGAGGAAATTTTGAGGGCAGAACAGAACACTGTAGATCCTCTGTTTTGACAAAAATGAAGACCCTTTGATGTTAATAAAAAAAAGAATCACAGTTGTGGAGAAGTAGGCCCTCTAGCTGACAAAAAATAATGTCTGACTAGAACTTTTTACAATTCAGTTATTTGAATGAAAAAACATCTCAGGCTGTCATTTGAAGGTTAGAAAACATGATTCCTTCTTCAATCCCCATCTTTTCCTCCCCCTGCAAGAAAGCTGCTTTCAGCGTTTGCTTTCTCTTTTTTAGAACTGTAGTTGAATGTAGCAAAGTTATATATTTGTAAGTCATGAACATTTATGTTGTACACATTTATTGCATGGCTAGTTGCTCTGCTTAGATTCTGAATTGATCTTTTCAAGGCTGGATCCTCCTCCTTACTTTTCTGCTGTGTTTTCGTATTAATTGAAGCAATTTATGAGAATATTATCTGAATAAGTATGGCAAGTCAAACAGCTACTAAGAGCAGGACAGCTAAGAAAGCAGTATAGAGAAGAGCCAGCATCCTTTGTTTTTCTTGATGGAACCTTTTTGTGATTCTATGATGCTTTCACTACCTCTGAATATCTGAGGAATTTAGGATTTCGTCAGATGTCAAGTCTGCCCTCTTCATAGCAAGGAAAACAGACAACTGTTTGAAAAAATATGCCATGAATGGCAAATGGTGTGGTAGAGAGTGAAAATATAATTGCTCCATAAATGTGATCATTTAAATAACTTCCATAAAACACTTCTGTGCAACTGTTTATATCATTAAGCAGACATACATATGTGTGTACTTAAAAACGAGCTATCTAAAGTGGCAGTTATTAAAAAGACAGAACCAGAGTCTTCTCAGGCATGCAGAGCAAAAGAGGCAAGAGTCACGAGTTGAAGCAAGGAAAATACTGACTACGTATGAGGAAAAGAAAATTCACAGTGAAGGTAGTTAAGCAGTGAAAATGGAGATTTTCTAAACCTGACTTGAAAAGGCCATGAGCAGCATGATATAACTCTGAAGTTAACCTTCCTAGATGATCTCCTGAGGTCTCTTCCAACCTTTTCTATGACATATATGCATAGGCATCCATACATAAGTGTGTGTGTGTGTATATATATATATATGTATTCTATAAAATATCTATTACAATATGTTTTCTGCTGAAAATTCCAATAAGGAAAAGTAAGAGTAGCATTATCTGCCCAGAGTCTTTCAAAATGCTAATTTGAAGGACACTCTAAGGAAAAGAGATATCTGACATGAGTTCAAAGGCATGAAGAAGCTATTGAGACATTTCAGATGTATATCTACATAAAGGCAGGAAAACATGCTTTTTATTGTTTCTCTCAGGAAATGCTATTTATTAAGGAATGACATGAAAATTTTTTAAATTTTCAATTTTTGTTTTAATAGAAAAAAAACCCACAGATTTGGACAAGGTAGGGCCTAGAAAGACAGTCTGTCCTACCTCATAGCCAAAACTGAAATTAAGTAAGTGATCTGTCTTCTTCTTTTCAATCACAGGCACTAAAGCACATTTAGCTGAATTATTCTAGAGTGTAAATGCATTTTGTCAATTCAGAAGATTTTTAATCTGCAGCTTAATACTCAAAAATGAATTCCTTTTCCTATTTAATCCATCCTTCACAAATAAAAAAATCTTTAAAATGTTTTTAGATTTCAACAAGTTGGAATCTTGAACTTTTAAAACCATCCTTTACGGTTCAGAAGATCAAAGTTCTGCAATTCATGCTGTGAACGTTTTTATTCACTTATTTTTAATTGACCAGAAATTTTGCAACAGTTTGTTGAGAAGTGCTCTTGCTGAATCTCATGTTTCTGCTACCGGGAGTGCAACGTTACTGCAAGAAAGTTTTGAGGAAAGCTTTTTGACTGGATGAAAAAATCATTATCTGTTCTGAAGTTGCCTTATTGAAGCTTGCTACTCACACAATCATACTCCTACAAGGAATAAACAACCATAATTCAAAAATATAAAAAAGATGAATGTCCAAGTGTGTAAGACTGACTCTTAAACAAAAGTTCCTGTATGGTCTTACACACATGCTGATAGTATGTAATTCTGCACCTCTTACAAGAGTAATGCCTCATTACCTGAGTCATACCCTGGGTGAGGACCACCTGAATGATGCTAGATTCAGGCAACACAGAGGTGGAAAGAGGGAAATATTGAGTAATATAAATCACAACTAAGGCCATCTGTCCTGCAATTGTCAAGGCAGGAGACTGCCTCAGGCTCCTTCTGGGCTCTTCATCACTACCAGCTACCTGAATAGTAACAGCTGCTGCACTTTCTTTCATCTGTGGATAGTGAGGAGGCAGTATTCCAGCTTTTCAGATGCTAGTGTGCCCATGGTGAGCCATATATTTTTTATCTTTTGAGTCAGGGTATTACAGTAACACACTTCACACGGGAATACATTCCTATATATAGAAAATTTTCCAATGTTTTAACATTTAAATACAGTAGATGCACTTCAACAAGCCAATTTCTTTCTTTGATTAAACGCTGACTGTTCCTCAGTTATCAAATCAGATTTCAGGTCTTAGTTCTTGGTCTTCAAAGCTCTCAAGAGAGTGGACAAATTTAGCAATTTAAACATTATAATCATAATGGGGCTGTAAGGTTGCGTGAAGAGATCACCTAATCCATCCTTCCTGCCAGAAGGCATAATCAACAAGGCCAGTATCACCTCAGGTATATATTGGTCCAAGCTATTTTTAAATATCTCCAAAGGATGAGTTTCTCAGACTCCCCAGACAATCTGTTCCAATGCTTCGCTAACTTTGATCACTATAAAAAAAAATTCGTATTAGTAACCTAAATCTTCCCTCTTGCAATTGAAACTCATTATTTCCTGTCCTATCCAACTTGAACATGAAAAACAGATTTTTCCTTTCCTCCCTGCAGCAGCATTTTGCATAGTTGAAGACTTTCATGCCTTTCTATCTTAAATCTCTTCCTTAGGTGAAATAACCCTGACTCATCAAGTCTTTCCATATAAGGCTTCTCATCAATCTCAGTGCTGTCTTTCAGACTCTTTTCAATTGGTTCAATACTGCACACAGTGGTGCAACTAAAGCTTTACTTTAACTTCTGAATAGAGCAATTAAAAAGGCTGAAATAACCAAAAATACAGACAAAGAAAATTATCTTTGCATCTTAATTCTGATTGGATATTAGTAAGGTGTCGTGGTTTTTAAGGGACAGATGAAAAGATGTTATGAAAGTTGAGATACAAGGTAATACCAACATGAACAAACGTTGAAGGACATATTAGACAAAACATAATGAAAGACACTACAAAAAAAAATGCTGTCTGTATCTGAAGTGTTTGAAGAGAGGGCATAATCAGACATGGCACAAATAGCTATGATCCCAAGAAAGGCCGTAGCTACAGTGATTCGTATCTACAGTGAAAGGGGAATAGTAAAGGACCTGAAGCAACAAGAATAAATTGTTAAGAGTTCACTTTAGCCATGCTTACTTTCAGGTAATTTGTTAGGTACCCACGGAAAACATTAGAGAGAGAATTGTGACAGGGACTGAGAACTGGGCCAAGAGATCTGAGACTCGATTCTGAAACTCACAAGCATGGCCATCAATTCCATTCACCAGGTATTTTTGCGCATCCTGTCAATGGAGCTAGAAGAAAGAGGAATTTAGCTGTATTCCTAAAAGCAAGGTGTCCTAATTCCTATGGAGATCTATAAAAAGTACATGGCTGCCTTTGTCCAGAGCACTCTGTGGACTCAACCTTCCCTCCCTCCCTTAGAAGTCATCCTGAAAAGTTAATGTTTACTGTGAGCTTCTTCAGGTTTCAGTTTTACTGGGGACCGAAGGTGATGGTGATCATTTAAAGTATGGTAGTGTATGTTCCTGAAAGATATGACAGGTCAGAGATGATGATGATTATTGATAATGATGATGATGATGATTATTGTTTTATTATTTCTTTAAAGGAAGACTAACCAATTACCAAAAAGAATCCTCTCCTTTAATAAGCTCTCTTTTATACAGAAAAATGAATCTGTTGGCCGTATGTTAAATATACCATCCATTACCTTTTATTCCTCTACATGCATTTAGATCATCTAGCACAGAAGATTTTTCTATAAGCAAGTAAATAAACCCAAACACGCACTCTTAATTCTGAAGATTGTGGAGAAGTCTTCCAGATGTCAATGGAGCTGTAGCTGAAACAGCAGTGTCCATTCAAATCTTAAGCCTACTTCTAACAGTGACTCAGGGGTATGAACTCTCATCCCCTATTAATAATGACACTCCATTGCCACCATTATCTATTTAATCAATTCACCCAAAAACAAAGGCAACAGAGAAAAGGTGGAAAGGTGAGAAGCAGGAGAAGCAAGAATTAGGAACTGTTTCAGAAAAGGGGAAGGGAGGAAACAGAGCAAAAGGAAGGTAATACAGCAGAAGAGGAAACAAGTGGTAGAAACAGCAGTGTCTTTAAGGAGTTTTTTTAAATTGAATTGTACTGAGTGTATCAAACACCTGTTTGTATAGACTCAAAAAATTAGGGACCTAAGCCCAAAGGAAATCTGTTTGTGTTACAATAATTTAAAAAGTAGTCACCTACATTGTGAAGAAATCTTTTTCAAGAATGAAGTAGGTTACGTTGGACTGACAGAGCATTTAAAATGTGTAGTATTAATGAAAAACAATTATTTTCTAGAATGGGCAATTGTATGGGGGGCAAATCTAGTTCGTTCATTAGCTCTTGGAGTTTTAGCAGTGTTATTGAAAATGCTTGAGAATGATAATCTCTGTCTTTTAACAACTTCCCCACTCCTGTATCTTCTCAGAGATTTCCATCTGAGAAGGTAAAACCAGGTCAAGCAGAGAGTGTTTTTCTGTCTAGGTGGTTGTGAATCTCCCAGGATCTCCTCCATTTAGGAGTATATTCATCTCGTTCTGGAGATGAATATACTTTGGGGTAACAGTTCTTGAGGAATTTTTCTTCCATTAATTTGCATAAATCATCTCCCTTCTCCACCTCCCTTCTTTTTTGGAATTTGTAGTAGCATAACAGATTTACACAGGCCAATTGAACAACGTATAAAAAAAAAATGCCTATTTTGTTTGATTTGTGCCTGCAATTAGTAATCTCATTCAATGCCTCCTTGCTTGTCTGAACAGCAATTTCGTTACTCATCCTGCTTGTTTCACTCATAATTTTACAGGCCATGATCCTGTACTTCATCAGCTACCTCTGTGGATTCCTTACTTGTAATCCCTTAATTTGGATTAAAGAATCCAAATCTTTTTAGTCGCTCCTCATAGAGAGTTTTCTGTACACCTTTACTGTCCTCCCCTGTAGATTTACAATCTTCTTGTGAGCTAGAAGTATAAACTGTGTTGAGTTCTTTAGTAGTCTACATAACTCAGTCAAAATGTTTTCTGTTTTGTCTTCCATGCTTTTCATTATAACTCTTAAAATTTGTTTGCTTTTCTAAGCATTTCAGTGTATTGGCATGTTTTTCAGAAAACTAATTACAGGGAATGCAGGATTTTCTGAGTTTAGAGCCCAATGGGGTATATGAACAGTTAGGATTATTTTCCCATGTACATTACTTTGCATTATCCAACACTGATATTGTCTGCCATTTTATCTGCCAGTCACTCAGTATCATGACATTGTCCTGCAGTGTTATCACCTAACTATATTTACAAGAGGTAAATTATGACTTGCACTTTAAATTCACAGCTATCCATAGACTTACTAAGTCTATTTTTTAGCATAGTTTCTACCATTTTATCCAGTATGGAGATCTGTCTTTCTATTCTGAAGTTCCACAGTTCAGTATGAGAACCTTTCTATGAGCAGAAACTTTATTTGCCACTACCCATGCTACCAAGGACATTTTATGTTTTAACTGAATCACTTACTGCAGTGCATCTTTTTCATATTTTAGTCCCTTTGAAACTCCTAGGTGAGCACCATCTGGTCCTTGCAATTTGCTACAACTCATGTTATTGATTTGTTCTTCATAAAAATGTAAGAATGACTGCACTATGTCAGACCAAAGGTCTGTCTACCTCAGTATCATTCTAGGCCAAAACCAGATGTCTAGGGAAGATTACAGGAAGGAAAGGTGTTATGATAGTTCCTCTAAATTCTCCCCTGGCCTTCAACCATTTGTGGTTTAGAGACTGCTGGAGGTCAAATTGTCTGTTAATTTTGAAACTCTTAATGAATTTTTCTTCTGCAAACCTTATAATAGTTGAAGAGAAGGCAGGACTGACCTTTCACATCTGCAAGACCCCATGGCAAAGAGTACCATACAGTAACTGTATACTGTGCACAAAGAACCAGATCCTTTTGTTTCATGCTTTTACTTCTTGCAAGGAAACTTATTGTCTTTTCAGCATCTTCAGTAAGTTTACAGACACCCATTAAGTTCACACACTTCCATCTTATCCATCCTTGATTATCGCTTTTCCAAGCTGAAGCACTGTAGCTTTTTAGTTGTTCCTTGCTTGGAATTCTTTCCATATACTTATGAAACCTTACAGACTGTCTACCTCTGAACTTTGTGTTGGGTTGTTTTTGTGGTCTGCAAGCAATCTCCAAGCTACCTGCAAGTATTATACTTTTTCAAATGCACCTTCTACTTTCTTTTTAATATACTGTCACATTAAATAATTTCCCTATTCGAAATTAAGTCACACCTCCTCTCACCCCTGCTCCCATCAGTGGATGAATATGTGATTACAGTCTATCAGCTACTGCAAAGTAGTTTTTTGGTAGTAAAATTTTGAATGGTACTTGGTACCCTAGACAGTGCTGGGGGTAAGGCAAGCTCTAGCTGTCTTCTCTTGGATCTGCTAACTAGCTGCTCCAAAGAGGTGTTTTCAGTATCTCTGAATGAGATACTGGAGTGTCATCTGTGTCATGTCCTAACCTGAAATTTATCCAGGCTGTCTATGACTGAAGTCTGCTGTCATTCTTGAATTTTCTACTGCTGCAGCCTTTCTCGTTTACCTTTCTGTGTCCCCAGTCACTGTGACTATCATGATGTGGAGAGGAATGGGGAAGTCATTAACATAACCCTAGTATTACCCACTTTCTATTTATTAAATCATAGGGACTGAACACTACTGATGGATAGAGTTGGCTTATGCCTTTTCTCATTTGACCCTGTTTATACCACAGTGTCCCCCGCAGAGCCAAATGTTTGAATAACTTGTACCTTGTAATTATGGCCTTATTACTTGTTTTCCTTATACCATGTTTGTAAATGGCTCTTGAGGCAATATGTTCATTTAAAAGCAGGCATTCTAATAGAATGGTTTTGCTTTTGGGAATCATCTATGCATTCGGCCCCAGTGGAGTGACTTTGCGGGGCTCTGTTGAACTAGGTTGAAAATTAGATTCACTGCAGCCAGGGTAAATATCATATGAGGTGGGTATTATGCTTTTTCACCTGTCCTTCCCTACCTTTTTAGGTGCTTTTTCTTGCTCTCTTTGATTTGCCAACTAGGAGGGTAGCAAATAACACTGACTAGGAACTGACTCCCCAAGAAATAGACTGCACTGAGAACAGTTACCTCTTCAGTCACTGCCACTCCTATTTTACTTACTGGATTTCTGGGAAAGCACACCTCAAAGAAGAAAGAAAGTTTTTCTGCCTATCTCTGGAAGATACTGAGTTCTTCCAATTGCTCTCTACAGCCAACCTCTATCCTATCTTCCTCCAGAAGAGGTCAAAATTTTGTTGACCATTCATTTGGTCAAGCTGAGAAAGAGGAGAGAAGAAAGTTCAGTCATCAGCACATCCAAACAAAGGTTGAGGATAGTCCGTAGTAGTCCATAAGAGCTCTCATGGAAAATTATGCAAACCCCATGCCCACAAACATAGATTAAAAAAGGCTAGTTTAGCTTTGAATTAGTAAAGTTCTTACTCAGCAACCATATGAAAACAAATCATTCATCTTGGATCACATCCCTTTTGAATGATCAAAAAATGAGTGGGAAAAAATATTCAGGATAGAGAAACTAACAGGACAAGCAGCGCGTGAAAAACGGTGTGAAAAAGCTAACAAGTAATTTAGAAAAAGAAAGAACGAAGAGAGATACTGACTAGTGAATTGTTTAATGAAGATGGATTACTTGGTGCTCTTAATTTAGTCTCATAATGTGAGAACAAGAAGACACTCAATTACTCTGAGTGTTAGCAAACTTAAAAGTGATAAAAGGAAACAATTCTTTATGTTGTGAATAGTAAATCTTTGAAATCCAAATGCTCTAACATTCAGTTACCTGAGCAATTTAGATTGATTTGAACTGGCCCTTACTAAATGAGAATAAGCATAGCTTTGGTTGCTGTTTTGAAATAGGGGAGCATAGTGAAATAGCATGACTAAATCTAGCACGCCTTTCAGGACATTAGAGTGGATTTGCATTTTGATTTCAAGAGCATGTTTTGTTTAGGAAAACATTCTATAATGGACTGAAGTGTTGAACTTTCACAAAAAGTTTTGACAGCTTTTGGTGTTATATGGTCTCTCAAAAAGCAGCTATGGTATGCTGCTTGAGTCCTCATCTACAATGGTAGATTCATTCTCTTGTCCTAGCCAGAGAATTGGAGCCAGCATACCACTCTTCTTGTGAGGACTGTAATAAAATCCCTTCGGTAATTGAGCCGACTACTATACCTAAGTCTTAGATAAACACTATCACTCATTTAAGGCACATAGAATTAATATTTCTTGTCTTATTGGCATTATGCTTGATGATATCGCTCCTCATATTGAGGAATTATAACAATTCTTGTTCACTGGACGGTGAGTTTATCCACGTGGTGAAAGTATCTGAGAAGTGGGCTTGGTAGAACAAGGTGCAAGTGGATTGAAGTGAAGAAACTGAGGTGAGTGTTTACAGCTGTCAAGGGCAAACTTCAGATATTAAGGCTTTCAGGTAAGTTCACACAATTGGAGTGATGATCAGGCATTCTCAGGATTAGCTTCAACAGTCTGTTTCAGTCATTGACAGAGTACAACAGACATTGCAGTGTTAAGATCCTGTTGTTAACGAGAAATGCCCTCCCTAGGTCAGGCCAGCAGTCCATCTAGCCCAGTGTTATGTCAGGGGCAGGTCAGAGGATGCTATTTAAGCAGAGTGCATAAGTCTGGCCAACTTGCAAGCCGTTACTCACATACTCTGCCAACTTCTGCAGATACTGTATTAGGAACATTGCAAGTTAGATCTTAACACAAGTTTTTATTATTCATCTGTTAGCCTGTTGTTTATGAATTTGTCTGGTCCTTTTTTCTTCAGATCTATCTGCCACTACAGCCTCCTGGGGCAGCAAGTTCCAGATATTCTCCAACCACTGGTTAAACTGGCATTTTATTTTAAATCCATCTTGTACTATCTTGGTGCCACCTTACTCACTGCCACAGCATTCATGTATTGCTGAGTTTCGTGAACAACAGCTCTGCATTTCTGTTCATTTCCGTCATATCCTTTCCTTAGCCTTCACCACAGAAAGAATGCTGTCCTGTCCTTATGAAGTAGCTACACCGTCTCCTTGATCATTTAGTTTTTCTTTTCCATATGCACATTTTCTATATCCACTACATCCTTCTGAGCTGCAGAGACAAAGGTGGCACAGGCTGTTAGAACGTAGCCATGCCAGATGTGGCCATTGCCACAGAAATGGGCTCAACAATCTTATGACTTCTGTGGTTCTAACTGCCAGTTCGGAGCACATCCTAACTCACCACTCACAAGAAGTCAGCAGCCTGGAAACACAAGCCCATCGGTTACCCTCCTACTCAGACTCCAAAATGCCTTACACAGGGCTTGTCATTTGCTGACAGTCAAACTTCCACTTTAGAGACCCCTGTGACTTTTTTGGTTTCCACTGCCCACAGTTTGGTTCTGTTACAATGAAGATGCAGCCAAGTCTTTCCAATATGGGCTCTTTCTTTGCCATACATGGAGATTGTGGGTTCCTACCTGCCCCTCGCACCATGCAGGATTTCAGAGAATGCTACCATGCAGGTCAGGGACTTTCGTCCCCTACCTAGCAGGCTGAATTTAGCTTTCAGAGTTTCCCTCCTATATTTCTGCCCTGCGATTGGACCAATGAGAACCAAGCTTCTCCCCTGCATCCTTAAGCAGCTTAAGTATTTTAATCCACTTGATTTAAAATATAACAAAATGGCCTCAGATTTGGAAGATTCGCTTTGGTTTTGGGAAAGCTAGTGACAAAGATAGACACTGTTACAGTCAGGCACTTGAACATGCTGGGAGGGGTTCTGTGATGGGTAGTAGAGGATTTTGATGTTAAGGAATATGTTGGCTGAGGTTGCTTGCAGAATGTGGTTAGCTGAAGGGGAACTATGAAAATAAATACTTAATAAACATTCCATATGCACTACATTCTTTCTTGTTCTCTGAGGAAATAACGTTCAAATGGCCTGCAATCTTAATGACAGAAGTGGTGGGAACAGACCTTCAGCTCATCTGTGGAGATAGGCTCACAGGCCCTATAGTATACCCACTATAACATAGGATGTTTTAATGTTCACCTCCTTCGCAGTTCTGCTTCACAGCATTTATCCAACGCTCTGATTCCACGGTCACCATTTCACGGCAGTTCTCTAAGGAATTTCTTTATTACCTTTTATTTTACTTGCAGAGTCACAGATCTCTCCGTGAGCATCACTGGACAATTTTTTGCTCTGCTTGCCCTTTCTGCTACCTACCCCTTTGCACTGCTGGGGCCAGCACTCAGGTTGTTACTACAAATTAATATTTTTTTTCCCAAGCTGCACACTTGTGCATGCATTGACATAATTAACATACACAAATCATAATTAGCATGTTGGAGTGACCTCTTGGGCAGATATCTTCTCAGCTTTGAACAAGCGGGAAATATGCATAGCCATTTTTGGAAATCCTGCCACGCATCGGATGCTGACACTCCTGCGTGCACCCTGAGGTGCCCAGAACTGTCAGTGCCCTGTGCTCAGGGTATTAATTGGCCAGCCAATCGCATAACAGCCAATCAAACAGCTTAAGTAACAAAGGCAGCATTGTATATTTACTCTGATTATCTTACTTTTGCCTAATGAAGCTGCTTTAAGGTTTCTCTCCTGGCAAGCATCCAAAATGCTTTTATCTGCCTGCATGCAGCGGGCTGTCAAGCTGAGAGAAAAAGCCTCCTTTGTGTGCACAGACTGTCTTTTTTTTTTTTTTTTTTTAGAGGAGGAGCTGCAGAGAAAAGGGTGGATATCTTTGTGGGTGCCTTGACTTTCATATGTTGAAGGAGGCCTGTAAGGGTGTCTTTTTCATAAATGTTCTGATTTTTTTTTTTAACTTTGATCCCAATGAATGGAAAGTGTGTTGAGAGTACATCAGGCATACAGTGTCATCACCATGTGGCTCCTCCATTTTGGTTAATTTCTGTGTCATTAGTGATATTACTGAGCACATTGGTTATTTGCTTATGTACCCTAGATCTGCATCTGCTGGATGGCTCCCCCTGCTCCCATCCTTCTCAAAAAGAATGGAAGGATTTTAATGCAATTGTTACAGAAGAAATTTCTGAAGGGAGAAATAAAAAAAAAAATCAAGAAATTAACCTGAGGTGAACTTGCCTTAACTCCCAGTACAATATTCAACACAGGGATACAGTTCTCTAAGAAAAATGGTGAGAAGAACTGGGGAGAAGGTGTAAGCAGTATAAGAGCAACCACAGGTCTATGTTCTCAGGATCAAAAATTTCATTAGTCTGTGTACTTATTTCTCAACTTTTATTCCCAATTAAAGCCTGCTTTTGATTCACAGCAAAATTTTTCTTCAATTCCAGAGAGTTTCAACAAAACTCTCTCCTAAAAGTTTGCGCGGGTTTCTTATATTACAAATCAGATTATATGTTGGGAATTTTTTATCAATTGTTTCATAACTGAAAAGATATGTTTACACTCCTATTTGCACATGATCCTATTCTTTTTTTAAGAAGTTCATTGCATAATCAACTGATAGCAACTGTAGTGATTATAGGCCGTGCAAATAAAATTGTGCTGGAATGAGTCCATTCTGGCATCAACCAAGTTTACCATTTTCACTGCTGTATGTCAGAGTAGTTCAGTAGATTCCAGATTGGATTTGCAAAAATACTGCTTTTTCACTGCTTTTTTTTCTTATGTTTCCATAAAAATTTATAAAACAGAGCTGCCTGGCTTCACAGCTTCCATAGAAATATAGCCTTTCAGAGGAAAAAGTTAAATTGGCGGTAGATATTTATTAAATGAAACTTCTACCAGAAAGTCATCCTGATAGTGTAGTAGCTGGAGTTTGACATGTTCACCATTGTTTCTAATTAATACCTATTCTCCCTGGTGCTAAGCACATCTCTGAGTTGCACGAGACTATTCAAGATTTCAGCAATTGTCTTTTCTTCTTGTTTAGAAGCTAACTTCCCCACCAAACTGAAACTCATCGAATTTGTTTAGGAGTGTTTCCTAAACAGCTGTCAGGGTGCTGCCCAGGTGCCCAGGCTCATCGTCAGCGAGGATGGGGCTGAGCTGTCCCTGAGCCCCTGCAGCCATATCCCAGGAGGGATGCGCTGAGGGCCCTGGCACCAAAGTCCTTAATAGAAATGCAGTAACCTGGAGAAAATGCAGGGCATCAAAAGAACAGAGATCAAATTGATGGAAGGTGGTAGTGACTTGTTCTCTGCTCTTTCATATTCAGGATGGCTCTGTCTTTTTTACGGTCATGACACCTGAATTTACAGATTTTTGTGAGTGATTTGGGAAGAGCCCAGGGACAGAGTAAGTGAAGTATGAGGCATGGTCCAGGGGAGCCAGCATGGGGAGCAGCATGGCGCTAGGTCATGTCTCTGTCAGCCACCCCATAAAATCAACTGCTTGTTTTTCCAGTGGCAGAGGAAAGTGAGATGCATCTGGGAACTTGAAGAAGGACAGAGAGCACAGTGATTACAACTGTTCTTATGCTGAAGTCACTTTTTACCTCTATTAGTCCAACGAGGCTATGAGGGTGATTGAATTGAAAAGGAAGGAAGTGAGGTGCTAGTGGGTGCACTGGAAAGCTAGTTCCATCCAACCAATGCTTTTCTTTAACATATGCAACCTTCTTAACTTACAAACTCACAAACTCACAAACTCACATTTTTTCCCTATTTAGTCCTTTTGATTTAATTTCCCTTGTGCTGCCATGTATTTCTATTCTAAGTTCTTAAGTGAGAACTTTTTATGTGTCTGCCTTGGTAGTGCTTACTGCTACTGCTGCTAATTGTAATTAATATAATTTTGTTGTTATTATTATTATTATTATAGAGACAATGTTTTCTCTCATGGTATATTTTGACACTAATCATTCAAACCCAGATGAATGAAGAATCTATTTTATCTAACAACAACAAAAGGTAATTTTTCATTAATATGCAGAACAGTTTGCATTTTTATTACAATAATTACTTACCTAACCTTCCAAAAGTTACAATTTTTAGCAACCACAGTATCACACAGTGTTAGATCAGTTTGCTGGTTTTTATAAAACAGGTAATGAGTACTCTTCCTTTGAGTATTCAGTATAAAGTGATTGTAATTATCTTGTGGTTTTAAGAAATGTTCAGCCACCATAAACAATGTATTTCAGTTTATGAAAGACGTACGATTTATGTCAAATTGTGTTTAGTGTGTGCCTATTCCAAGATACCAAAGGAGCTGAAGTAGGTTCATAATGGATGCCGTTGTTTGCTTTAGGTAGAACAAATACATCTTTTTGATCCTGTGTCTGTGAACACAAAATACCGTGTGACAAATCCATAGATAAAAGACATATGCAGCTGTTTCTCAGTATCTCAAGCATGGGGCAGTGCAAATAACTAATCAATTTTCTTTTAGGTCAATAACAAGTCATGTATTAATGAGTAAAACCTGTTTCACAGTTACGTGCCATATGAAAATTTATCCTCTGGAAACATAATGCGGTTGCTGGACAACATGCAACCTTTCTGTAGCAGTCAGTGTTCTATTTCTAGTATCATGTTAAGCTATTGATAACCAGCCCAAACACTCAAATATCTTAGGTCATTAAATCAACAAAACCTTTTACAGAAACTCTGTTACTGTATTGATCCTAATCCAGAATTCAGAAGATTTCCTCGTACTTCTTATGCAATGATAAAACAAAAGAGAAAAAGAACAACAGAAAAGCAAACCAGGCTCCCCCAAATTATAAGAATATAATTTACTTATTTCTGCACACCTGTTATTGAGAAATAACTCTTAAGTGCTATACCACCATGGAATATTCCCTGCAGTGAAAATGAGACAGTTTACTGCTCAATATATTAAAAATCTAGTTAGAAAAGCTTGACATTTTTTGTATTTTGACTCACTTTCAATATTACAGTGTCTTTACCCAAATACCTGTTAAGTATGAATTTTCATTTGGAGAGGGATTATTTCACTGTGAATTTACTTTAGGAGTTTGTACCCACCCTGCACGGATCTTTGAAAAATAAGAAAGCTTTTTTATTATTGTCTACATAAAAATGATAATAAATTTTTCCTCCTGTGCAGAGGCAACATAAGTATTCTTAATCACAATAAATCATCACCTCTGTACATGTGTGGGTATGTGGGTGTGGGTTTAGGTCTTTTAGGTTTGCTAGAGAAAAATGAAAAAGGTAGCTGGGACTATCTATGTCTATGTTATGTCTACAGTAGCAAGTAGTGTGGACCAGTAGATGCAAGAACTTGGTATTCATGCCCACACAACACATATATTAATGAGGGGATAAGGTCTAGGCTGTCCTATAGACTGCAGCCCATTTGTAGCCAGCGTGCATTGGGTATACACCTTCTTGTTTAGTTTCACCTAAAAAAGGTTTCAGCTCATGTGCTCCATAGCAGCTCCATGATGCAAATCAAAGTACAGTAAATAGGGACAACTTGCAATTCAAAAATGCCCTCCTGATACAAATTAAAACACAAATGTAGACACATGTTCTGCATCTCAAAAGCCATAATCAAGCCATAATCAAAAAGAAAGGAAACAGCTTTGAAAAGGCAACAATATGACCTAAGAAATGGCAGGTCTAAAAGAAGAGTCTACCTATTACAGATATCTGTGTACAAAAACAATGGAAGAAAATGAGTGCTGAAATCTGATCAGAAGCTATGAGCTGTAGGAAAAAATGAAGCAAATGGCCATCTGCTGATACTAAAGCTAAGGGAAATTAGTATCTTCTTCAGAATATTAAGGAACAAATGGAATTAAAAAGCAATATTCACTGGTTTCCAAACGAAGAAGGTCTGTCAACCAAAATACTGAAAAAGCACAAATATTCACCAAAGAAATCTGTGTAGGGGCAAAAGGCAATATGGATGTAGCACACTTCATTCCAAAAACATCTAAGGATAATATTAAAAAACCAGCTCATATACAAGCTTGTACAAGTAGAAGGACTGAAGGATTTGGGAAAAGACATAGTGTGCAGAACCATCTGCTGCTGAAACAGTGGGTTTACAAACTGAAATTCTCATGAGTCGCATTGGACAAGAGCCCCTTTTCTTCTTCCCACATACTTTTCTTTGCAGTTACATGTGTAGCAGCATGATACATGAGGGAAAGAATAATAAAAGAAGCAGAAGCAAAGCAACTTTGCACAGATGTCTTCTCACTGCCCCTCCCTCTGATTACTCTTACAAGTTCTGCTTAGATATTAGAATATCCATAAATTCATTGGTGAGAATCTGTGCCATCTAATGAAGAAACCTGACTCACCAAAAGAAGACCTTACTTCTTGATATTTGAATGGGAAATTCCCTCACAGCAGAACATTTGTTACCAGGTAAACATAATGCGATAAATAACACAGCTAATGTAGTCCACTTTGTATTTCTTGGGCAATGTGTTTACTGCAATTCACTTGAACACATATAAATATGTACTAATAGTTTTTTACTAGGTGCTATGCCTGACTCAGTAGGTGTTAACTTTGATTTAGTAGATTAAATATCTGATTCAGCAGGTAATTCACATGTTTCAACAGGTTGTATAGCTGACTCAACCTGTGAAGTATCTGGCAGTGTTTATTTTTTCCAAAAGTTGGTATATCCATTTTAGGATGAACTTTGTCCAGTTCTCCATATGGCACATTAATTTAAGTGCAAGTTAAACATTTTACTGGGATTGTATATTATAAAGTGTTAATTTAAATATATTTATATAACCCGTCTGAATTTTAAGCAGAACATTCGCTTGTGAAAAGGTTTGTTTCTAAACATTATCCTTCTATGAATATTAGTTTTTGTTCAGTTATCATCCTGAAATCTCAGAAACAAAAAAAGGGGCGTTTATTTGAGCTATTTCATACTCAAAGGATGACAAAAAATAAAAGGAGAACAGGGGAAAGATTCAGGTTTCAGAATATGATGATTCACCTTTGACAAATGGATATCTTTTTTTTCTTGTTTGTTTTTAATTCTGTTATGTCTTACAGTATATACAGACGAAATTAATTTGAAAGAAACCTTGAAAATAAAGCAGACATAGGAGATTTGGCATGGAAAAAATATGTAGAAGAAAGAGTAAAAGGAGAAATCAAGGAGTGATATGGTTAGCACCATTTCAAGAGCTGGGGACAGGCTGTGGAAGAACACATTACCACATACTTCTGAATTAAAGGTTTTGGTAATAGGTAACATTTAAGTTAAGTTCGCAGTAACTGTATCAATGAATAGGAAATACAGATGAATACAGAGAAGAACCATCGCATTTCATACCGACTTGTGTCACAGTTGACAAACAGCAGATCCTTTAGGACGTGCCCACAAACATCCAAGCAAGAGAAGTCGTTGCACTGTCTGTCATACTACCATCTAGTGGTTCCTACTAAGATTACCACTAGGCACAAAAGTGAATACATTCTTGGCTAGTGGAACAGATTAGTTCTGAACCTTTCTGAACTTTTAGCAGTAGATTTATCAGTATTTTAACTGTTAAAATTATGAAGTCGGGCAAGCAGGAGTTGATAAGGAGGATCCTAAATATGCAGAATGAGCTCCACCATAGTTAGATACATATCTATTTTGACACTTATTAAGTGCTCAATCTTCTGTGCCTGTTTTTCCTTTTGCATGTTAGACTGATGATGGCAAGACCTAAACTTGTAATGAAAATCATAGGCTTTTATTTTGTTTGACTTAGAGTTTTCACTGAAAGTTACCCTTTCATGCATCTTGGGTGTCCCATGGTGGCAAATATTCCTTCATTTAATTTGACTTCTATTGTTTCTCATTGAAAGTGATAGTTGTAATCATTCATTGCAGGTGGACAATCTTGCTTTATTTTTCTATTCTTGCTTAATTTTGATTTTCATTTTATATATATATAGGCACAAGTGAAAGTTGTATAGTTCCAGAAAATGCCAGACACAGCATACGGAGCTACAAAATAATGTATAGATTAGGCAAGGCAAGAATCACTGTTGAACTACTGTAAATGTGTTATAAATTTTTAGCCTTCAAAGCTTATCTTAGCTTATTCTAAATTTGCATTTCATAGTCATTGTATTGAGTACTGGCTGTACCAACTATGTTTGTATTTACATCTATATGGATTGATAGAATAAATATGTGATTTTTGCATTTCCATCCTTAATTTTTGTAAAATGTAGAAATTATGAACTGCTAGACAAGGTGATTTCATTTATTGAAATTGATTTTGGATGTTTCTTGCAGTATATGTTAGAAATAACACTGCTAAACAACTGTAAATATGATGCTGATGTACTATGCTGTTGAACTGTGCTGGAATTGGCTAAATTTTACCTTTGTAATGCATGACTTCTTAATGTATGACTAAAGGTATTAGAGGTAAAAAAAGCATGAATATCAATCTGTTTCTGTACTCAAAATGACCCCTGGTTTTATTAGTAATGGAATCTAAGTGACATCATCTTTTGACAGTCATGATCTTTAACCCAGTTTGATCTAAACCAGACTCCTTTGGAATGATATCATTAAGGTAAATCCCTGAAAGGAGAGCAAACCATTTTAGTATAAACCATTTAAGGGTATTAAGTTACTGGGAATGATTTCACTAATTTATTTTCTTATAAAGGACAAACAATTTCAAGATTGCAGGTTAATATCAAGACACAACAAAACTTCCAAATTTTTTCCAGTTGATTTAGGTTTAAGCTTCTTAAATACATTATAAGTCTTAACATCTTTTAAAACATGGTTCAGAAGTCATAGTTGATTATTTCTTAAGTGAACGTTGCAGTACAAACTATATTGTTATGCCTTATTCTATTAAATAACATTGAACTGAAATAAAAATGAAAAAAAAAATTGCAACTATTTTATGCAAAGGATCTTATCCTTTCAACCCTATCCCCTCCCTACCCATCCCGTTTGCCCTATGAATTCATGATTCTTTTCAAGAACTGACCATGCTGGGATTGTTCTCCTTTTCTGCCAGATATTGGCTAAGAGTTTTAATGAATTAACCAAGGTCTTTTGTTTATGACGTATCACACAGGATTATTTAAAAAATCAAATATTGATACCAAATGAAGAATAATAAAGTTTTTATTCGACAGCAGAAAGATAAGTCCAAATTACTCAGGGAAGGAGAGTTGTGAGTAAAAGATGTGTGATTTGCCTCTGTGTTTGATGCAAATTTTTACCCTTGAATTTTTCTATTTTAAAAACCCTTTAAATCATTGAATAGAAATGAAAATAGCAACTAAAACTCTCCCAATAACAAAAATACACAAATATACATTGAAGAGATTTGCTATTACCATGATGAGCATTATCTTTTAGTCAATTGATTAGTTTTGTCAATGTTTTTCGCTGAAAGAAATTGCATATGGACATTGTTATAGTGGTTTTATCTAGAGCTTAATCCTGATATTTTTGGTAGCATTACTTTTGTTTTTATCTTCCAGCCAGGTGTTTCCAATAGTTTTGACTGTAAGATAACCCAATAGCTGGTGATTAATGTAGCCATCGTAAAGAATATAAACAATCCTGGAAACAGAACTCAAAGTTCAAATATGGATGCTAACAGTAATTGCTTTTAACAAGTGCAAGGAAGAAGTGAGAGGAAACCTGGTATTGAATTTTGTGTTGCCAAAGAGAAACTGACCAGCGATAACAGAAGCATCAGAAACACAGAGTGCAGAGAGGTAGCACTTTGCACAGGAAGTATCACGAAACAGCCCATGTCAGCCCAGTAGTAATTGGGCCTTTGAAGTTTCAAATGTGAGAAGAGATGAACATTCATCTTTAAAGTGTGCTGAGTCTCAGGGATTGCTTTTGGTTAAAGTAGGAATGTGCAGTTATTTGAAACCTGACCCTGAGGTCTCTAAAAAGTTTGGCTTAGGTTGTGCTAGAACTGACCTTGTAAATTTAGACAGCTGCTAGACTACTGCTAGGAGCAAATTATTACAGCAATTGTGATTTTCATGACTAGCATAAAAGCAAAGGGCACCTATTTAAGACCTGTGGGGTCAACTTTCACATTTACTACATTGCAGAGAAGCAGAAGCGCTGAAATCTCGTGAGAATAAGGTACCGTGAAGAACTTTCAGATTCTGCATAAAGCTAGAGGAAAAAGAAAAAAAGCTCACATAAGTATAGGAGGATAGTTCTTTCAAGACATGACTTATTCTGGTGTAAAAAATATCACTTAAGAATATTTTATTTAAAAAAAATTCTCATTTACAAACAAGTATTTAAAGAAAATGTGCCAAATATTAGAAAATAGATCAAACCTTGAAATTATAGGAGTTGTTTTTATTTGCTTGTTTTGCTTATGTTTTTAAAATAAGATATAGTTCAGTGAGACAGTGAGTCTTTTAGAAAAGCAAAATGGGTTCATCAAAATTGAGTTGATTTTCTCTCCGAATTTGTTATAGCTGAAGACCTAAGGTCCAAATCTAGAAATGATTTTGTGGTCACTTTGTTTTATGTCATGTTCATTGGCCATAGTTGGGATCATCCATCAGACTGAAATCACATATGCAAATTCATTATGTGAAGTTTGCAATGGTTGTGGTTTGATCTACCTTTTAAAGTTGTTAGGGCAATCTGAATCCAGGGGGCATATTCACATGAAGATACAAAGTTGAAAATTATTTCTTTACGAGAGATTTTAGAATTTCCTGTGGAAGCAAGTTTAATTTTTTTTTTCTCTTGACATTTGATAACAAAGCCAAAAGTAGTAATGATTAGTGTTATGAGATTTAGCCTGTTCACATCTCTACCTAGCATCTGATCATGTGCTCTCCTCAGAACACTTAATCTCTGGTGGACTCAGAATTTAAATACTCATGTATACTATCTTTCCCTATTCAACTTACTGACACATGACAATTCACCTGCTGACCTGGCTTATTTTCACCTTTCTGACTCACATGTTCATTAGCAAACAACATGACTCCTAGAGTTCGCTTTAAATAAAAATACAAAAATTGGTTTTGTATGTCTGTACTGAGATGTGGTGGTTTCACAGAAATGTGGGGAATCTAAAAAGGTACTTGCTTCCAGAATGTTGAAAGCTAATTTTCATATGAATAACATTACTATAATTTGGAGCTCTTACTCATGAGCCTCATTGTGCTGGACACTATACTGAGAAAATGCAGAGCTTACAAATCATGTGTAAAAAGAACCAGCAACTGAGATTTTAAAGAAACAATGAATGATATTGGTTATGGCATTCCAATGTCAAATTATCGGAATGTTTTTTTATCACATTTAAGAAATACTTTGATGAAGGACACACTGGCCAATGACAAAGAAGTTGCAGAGATTTAAAAAAGAGCCTGAAAAAAGTAATGGAGAATAGTAGTAAAAGGACAGCAGTTTTCTAAAAAGGTTGGAGTTGATGAGTAGCTGAGAGAACGAGGAGAGTAAATACTAGTTCTAAGGTTTGGCTAGGAAGATGACAGTAGACTTTTGGATGAGAGTGGTTTTGATTTGTGGCAACGTACAGGAAGTTGTTTGAGAGGATCTAGAATGGAAATGCATTTTATTTTGACTATAGTATAGAACTTTATTTAGCTCAGAGGTGCAAGACAGATGGACTAGGTGAGCAAGAAGATCAAAAGCATTTTTTTGTGAGATGGAAGACATCCATATATTACAAGGAGAAAGTGCCACAGGAGAGTTAGAAGTGTAGAAAAACAAGAAAATGTATAAGAACGAACTCAGGAAGAATCAGCAAAAGGACTGGTGAGAATGTAGGATGGGTTTGATCTTGGATTTTGTCAGTCGTTATTTAAAATAAATTGGTGAGCTCCTGTGTGCTGAAACAAACAGATTTGAAGAATAAGCCAAATGTCATAAATGATGCCATGGACAGGGAACATGCATTCCACTAGGAAGAAAAACAGATCTGTTTAGCCTGGACATAGACCTGCTCATTAGATAAATGCCAGAACTGAAGAACAACAATTTAGTTATTTCTTAGAGACATTCATTAATGGTAAGAGTACCATTAGTGGAGAGAAAGAGTGCAAGAATGAGGATATGGCTGGCAATTTTAGACCAGACATTGGAATACAAGAAATGGGCAGGCAAATGAAGGACAGAAGAAAGAGAGGAATGTTAAAGTTCACTATTTAATGATGACCATAGTCTCTTCTTTGCCTTCGTACATGCTCAGCAGTCATCTCTTCGCCATTTAGGTCCATTAATACAGACCGAAATACAGACGTATATACAGGTTTTTTATATTTTATACTGTAACTGTTAGTCCCCTGTAGCTAAGTAGAGCTAAATAACTCCTTTGGTGTCCATTATGTTTTCTAGAACTGGAAGCATTCCTGTATGTTTGTTCTTAATCCTCTTTGGGTTTTCAACGGTCTTTTGAAGTGTGGGTATAGAAATGAAGTTTTCTGGAAGGTATTTCTTTAGTCCATGTTCAGTCTAAGGTCACATCACTACATATTAGCATTTTTGTGGTACATTAGGGAGCTAAATTAAGCCTGGATATTCTAGTATCTTCTAAAAATTGAAAAACTGATTTTGCTATCTTTACTGTCAGTAGGGTAGTTTTCATTTTTGTGGAATTCAAATACCGAAGGATGTTTATGAAATTGAGAAATCTTTGGATGGATTAGTTCACTGACTGTGCTACCAAAAGATTTTGGATGACTGTAGATACCCATCTATAAGCCTCACTTGTCAAGAGGAGAAGTTAGCAGGTCAGAGAAGCATGTATTTGGGATGCCACGGAAATATTTTGGTATTGAGTCCAACGGCAGAAATCATTGCTTGTTCATTAGGATTACTGAAGTTGACCCTTACCCTGTGCTGTTTGCTGACTTTTTTCTGTTTAAAAACTATTAATTTCCTTGTGAAGTTTACGCCCTCCCTTCTACTGATGAAGTTATCATTCTAGTATTTCCTATGTGTTTTATAAGTGACATTAAGTAGCGTGTATTCTGCTGTTTCTGACTGGCACTTCACACATAGCCCTTTCACTCTCATCTCAGAAGTGTAACAACATTGTTCACTATATTTTGGTTGTCAGTGCAGATGAAAGTCATTCCTAGTAAAATCTGCCATGGAGCTGGCAGTCAGAGAACAGCTGCCATCAAGCACGAGTCCTTATCTGTCAGGGCTACGGCATGGTACTGATCGAAAAACTTTAAGGCTTTGCATGCCATCCACCTCTGGTGGATACACAATGGATATGCCAGTTGGACTTCTGCTTGACACCTAACACTAGTGCTGGTAACTATAGCAGAATATTCCTGAAAGTGAATGCATTTTATTTATGGTCAATTATTTGCTCTTCTGCATGTGTATTGTATATATTTCTTTATAAAGCCTTATAAAATGTTGGGCCACTTATTAGCTAGAATACTGAATGTAGATGATCTAAAGACTTAAAAAATATTAAGTTCATCTCAACTTTATGGAGATCAAGTTTTTCTAATGGTTTTGTAAAAAGTGTAGATTGAACATAGTTGTTGCATTTCACTTGGATAGTGTAGAACAGAGTCCAATCTCTCTTTGAATATTCTGCAGTTTAGCACCTACAGATGGTTTCATTCATGTGGATCTAGTTTCATTGTCTTTGTCAAATGTGCTAATCCTGATGAGCAGACCACAAATGCAAGGCTGGTTTAGACAGACACTGTCAATAATATTTTATGGTATAGAATATTAGTTTAAATTACCTCCAGTCTAAGATCAGATGTGCTTAGTAGGGTGAAAGTTCTTAAAGATGGAGTGTTTTGCTTTTAATCGTAGCTTGCACTGATCTAAACTAGACATGCTGATCAAACACGGAATTTAGGTAGAAGAAGATACAAGAATTTGTAGTCTGAAAGTAAAAAAAATAGTAACAATGTTAGAAATAATAGACATAATCTTTTAGATACACCGAACATTAAGAAAGTTTTATATTTACTGGCAACTTGTTTTTTTAAAAAACCTTGAAGGCTACCGCGTCAATAGAACCTTTATAACTATGGGAGATGCACTCTATACCCATGCTCATTGAAATATTCTACTTTTGTAGTTCTTCCATGTATAGCCTTAGTGTTAGTGTCAGTGAAGAGAAAGACAGGCAGAAGAGGCAGGTGTAGAAATAAAGGTTTTGTGGAGATGATACAGGAAGTGTGCCACCTCTGGGTTGAAATAGCATTCAGCAGACAGATAGCAAGATCAGCTAGTTCTTGTCTCTGCACACGTTTGGTGGGATATATCTTGTAAGACGGAAAGAGTAATTTTCTCCTGTTGAGGAATGGATGCCACAGGCATCAGAAAAGCAATGAGAAAAGAAACATCTGAAAAGCAGAATCCAAAAAATGTTTCTCTTCTCTAGGAGAAATACTGCCTAAAGCTTGGAGAAACCCACATAAAATAGTCACTTGGTCTTAAAAAGTAGGGTGAGTCTAGCAGTGAAGAACCTGGGTGTAGCCTGGGTGCAAGCACTGCAATTACCCCCTGTTCCCTGCCTGCTTCCTTCAGCGTGAGATGGCGAGCATATTCTTGTGCTACATATCTAACCCAAAAATGAAGTAAGTCAAGAGTGGGCTTCCTGCTTGGACCACTCAGGACAGACTTCTCTCACATGGGGAATGTGGTTGCCTGACATTGCAGTTCTTCTGATCTGGAGCTCCTCCTGCTTCCCTTGCTTCCCTTTCATCTGACTTTGATTCAGTATTCCCTGAAGGACTGCGTCCCAATTCTGATAGCTCCTCACCTGCCCTCGTACTTGGTTTTTCACAGGGACATTTGTGGCAATCTCTACAGTTATTTTAATTTCCACATCTTCCTGCTTTCCTGCCTCCTAAAATGGAGGCAAGGATTGCTCAGTTCTCTTTTTCAGGGCAGCCAAGGGGCTGGCCCTGGCATCTGGGAAAGACTTTTGAAACAACTTTTTGAGAAGTGACTTTTGAGCATGACATGAAGTCAGATGCTGTCTCGCCAGGCTGAGGAGGAAGGTAATGAGCTGTGCTGGTAAAACAGGTGAGAGGAAAGGGGTGACCCCTTCAAGGGCCAGAAGAGCACAGGGCCTAGGTAAACAGATAGGAGCATTTTGGGTGAGGGAAGACATTTCTGTTGGCTGGGTGAAGAAACAGCGAGGGAATTTATCAGCCTGGAACTTCTAATAATTTCTGAAAAGTGTTTTTTCTGTGGAATTTATCTTTCTTGTTCCATTTGATGTCTGCAGTTCTAGTCTTATATTAAGAGAGGAATTTCTGTGTCTCCTCACTTCTGAAAACTAGCTCCAAAATAAGTTCCCAAGCACTTTTGGATTGTCCTAATTTGACTGATACTACTTTTCCATCAGAGTAATCACTATACTATCAAGCAACACTCAAATTAGTCCTTTACTCTTAATTTTAGTAATGTCAGAGTCTAGTTACAATTTATACATTGTCTCAACATTAAACAAATGTTGTGAGTATGTGTGTGTGTGTGAGTATATTGACTAAACTGCCTTCAATAGACACAAGCCGATGTTTCCTACAGAGAATACAGAAATGAAAATATCACAATTAAACTGAACTATACAACAATACCACAGTGTCACCTGTCTATTAATTGTTTCTTTCATCACTCATTGCTTACTAATGTATTTTTCCAACTTTCATCCCTGATTTACTGGGCTGATCTTGATTTGCTTTAGGAAGACCATAAAAATTGCAAATACTCAGGGACAGGCAGCAAGAACACCCGTATTAAAATACTTGCAGTGAGTGCATGATGTATCTGAGGTGTGTCAGAATGGTTGACTATAATACTATAAGATAGTTACTGTAATGATAATATGGTAAGATAAAAAAGTCACTTTGGGAAAAACAACGTGTATTAATACATCATTGAAACATGTTTTAAGTCTTTTGCAGATATCTAGGGACAGTTCCAAATAATCTTGGTTATTCTATCATATATGTTACACATTTGTAACTTGTGTTATGCATTTTCCTATATATTGAGAAATAGCTTTGTTGTTATGCCAGGTAACCTATATATGACCCCCTCCTCCATCAATTATTAACACTGTGCTAATTTAAAGAAATATTACGCGTTACAGTTTTGCTATTTATACAACACCTGAAAGCATGTTTACACTGCTCTATTTCAAAAGAAACTCACTGCTGTATGAAATACTTGAGGTTGACTCAAGTCCAGTCAGGGCTCACATCATTAAATAAATATCAAAGCAAACAACTGAGTTTTGTCTTTGATTGGGGAACTTCAAGGAACAAATATGCCAGTATACTGTAGTCCTGCCATAACTTTACCATGATTGCTTATATGCTTATGAAATGAAACAGTCTATTAGTACAAAGTAAATGTTAAAAATGCAAACCAGTATTTATCTCTATCATTAGCCAAGCTGTTTCTTTTCCAAGCTAAACATGTTTACAACTGTATCTGCCTGCTGTGACTGGTAAAGCTCGATAGTACCTTTGCTAAAAGCACCTCAAAAGTTTTCCATGGACATTGACTTTACAACCTCCAGCACAGAGAGCAGCCATAACATAAGCTACCTGTGAAAAAGGAATTAAGAAGTTATTTGTCAGTAATTGCTTTCTAACAATCTGAATACTACTAACCCTTTTAAAAGGCAAATTTGCATGTATTTATTGCAAGAAAAAAATTACATTGGATTTCCATCACAAACAACAAATGGTAACCCAATGGCCTAATTTTTAAGCTGCAGACAGTTTCCTACTAATTAATCTTATTCAATTTTGCTACCACGTACAGGTCTGGGGGAATTAAACTGGTACTGCTGTACTAATGACACACAAGTGTGCATGTAAGTCTGGGACAAATCTGCTACATTATGTTCCGCGGTTAAAGACATCTCCTGAAATTTGGAATGCATAAGTTTGTTCCAAAAGGGTTTACAATACTTTTTTTTTCTCTGAACACTGTTGTCACCCTTTAACGCCTGATTTTGCTTTGCTAATTAGAAAAGCTCCTGATTGCATCCCTTTTGGTGGTTTGCAGTGCTCATTGAGAAGTTGAGGAAAATATTCTTATTGTCCATTTAAATTTTTTAGAACAATGTGAAAGTTGCCATAGAAAGGATGGAAAATGCTTCATAAAGCATACTGCTTCATAAAGCAAAGAGATCTCAAACAGGAAAACTGAGTAAAAAAATGAGAACTCAGAGCCTCAGGAGTGTCAGAGTTTTTTCCTGGCTTTGCTGGAAGCTGCTTTGACAGGTTCAGATGTTGATTACGACCTTGGTCAGAACTGTCAAGCCACCTTTTTTTTAGGACTTTGAGTCAAGTACATGTTTATAAAGTAAAAACATAAAGTGTTTTGGATAGTCTGAATAAAAATCACTTACCTTCTCAAAGTTCTGTTTACATACTTTTCCTGTTACTGTAATCTTTCCAGTTCAGTTTATTGCTATGAACATTATCTTTAGCAGTCTTGTAGAATGGTTGAATATATTATTTAGATTGTTCTGAATCTGATTTTTCACTAACAAAAAAGTACTCCAAAAGTGTAAGAAATAGGGATAACTACTATGATTCAGACAGCTTTATAAGTCAATTGCAACTATTCCAAGAGCAGCTGCTGAGAAACTTCTTTGAATTCTTTTGATACAATATCCTGACATTAGAAAATCTGTCATTGTGATGTATCTTGAAGTGTGGAGTAAAATATAGTACAGGCTGCTTGCATGGTATGAAAAGTTTCAGTTTTATGACTATACTGTTATTCAGCCTTTCATCTGCAGTGCAGATCAACATTTCTGAATTTATTACATACATCTGTCTGAACTCTTGCTGCTCAGTGGGGAAAAACAACAGTTGAACATAGGAAACTAGAATTCCAGTTCTGGCAGGTTTTATTCTAAGTAATCAGAAAATATCATAATCTTGTTTGAGACAGATGAGCTAAAACAAAATGGAGCAAAATGAAACTAACAAACAAACAAACAAACAAAACAGCCATGTTTTCCCTTCTATAAAATTAACAGTAAAGGTCTTTCTTTTTCTCCCTTGGAAAGAGTTTGAGTTTGCATGATTTTGGTTCTAAGCTCCATGACCTTATGCTCATGATCTTATTTTTAATCATTTTCCCTTGCATGTCTGAAAATCATCCAAAAAATTGGCATTGCCATCTTCTATTTTTAACCTCTTTTAAAAGGTAACAAGACTAAGGAAAGATGAATTAGGTAATTAGGTAATTGCAGTAGAACTTTAAAAAGTAGAATTTTCTGCTTTAGTTTATTCTCCAAACCTCAATGTCTTTCTGTGAGGTTGGTTAAAATACCCTAGATAGCTTATAGTCTACATAGACAAAACAGGCAGTGGTGTAAAGGAACGGGATGTTGCATAGAAACAAAAGCAAAAAGTTGTTCTTTCGTCAACTTAATAAGGATGTTGGATGAGAATAAGAAGGCAGAGGTGCAGCAGGGGGGCAAATGGGGAGATGAGCCAGAATCAACAACTGAACTACAAGGAGTGAAAACAAGCAGCTTCTAAAGCAAAGCCTGCTGAGTCACTTGTACCCAGAGACGCCTTTGCACCTAGATCTTTTCCTTCTGCTGTTGTACTGGCTTCAGCTCTTAATGGAAAGCAGAGTGTGTGTGTTCGTGTTAAATATCACTCCAGAACTCTCTTTCTTCCACAGCCTGTATAAACGGGGAAGAGCATAAAAGACGGAGCATAACACAAATCTCTAAAAAGGCAGGCAGTTTGGATGGCAGGGACATTTGCTTCAGGTTGCCTCTGTTTAGTCCATCATGAATGATATTTCCCGATGCAAGATTTTCCTATTAAAGAAAATTGTTTTCTGTCTATCTCTCCCTCCACACAGATATGACGCCAATCATCCAATATGAAAAGCTGCATAACACATTTCTTCAGAGGTCCCTTTGCAGTCCTCTTTTTGAGGGTTTTCCTTTTCATTCTTCACATCTGGTCTCTAACAACCCACTTCTATATTAATTTTATTATCACCTGCTGTGTATTCAGTCCCATAACTGAAATGCTTCCTCTTATTCCTCTCCTTCTTTCACTGAATGTTCTGGTTTCGACAAGAGTATAGCAAATTCTTTTTTTCTCTTTTCTTCTAGATCACCCTGGTCTTCTTTCTCCACCACAACAGGTGAATCTACCATACCTTCCTTCTAGATCCAGATTTCTCTTCCTTGTCCTTGCATGATATTTCTCTTCTTCACATACAACATACAGATTATATCCAGGAAATGAACCTTATTTATTTTTTAATATAACACTGATGCTGCTGCCTGAGCTGTCATGGAGTAGTTTCCTGCCTAATTACTGATCTCTTTTTTTTTCTAAATGATCATTCCTATCTGAAATATTCATTCCATACTTATCTCTGTCTTCTGGTACTCACATTACACTTTACAAAGTCCACCTGTCACATCTCTCCGCATCAAATTGAGTTGTCATCATGGTCAGGACTCTGTAATTTAATTCTATATTGTCTTTCCAGTGTTCATCTAAGCACCATCATAAATTCACTTTCTTCATTATCCATTTCAAACATTGAAACACCATTTCCCATTAAACTCCACCTCTTTCACATTCTGTAACAATATGTAATAGAATAATTATAAATCTGACATTTGGTATATTAGATGAGGATTTCTGCAAACTAAAACATGGCATAGTTATATATTCATCACAAGCAGAAATACAGTGACTTAAAAATGTTTAAAAGTTAGATATTAGTCTGTATGTGAAAGCTCACTAGTAGTATGTATAAATACATTTTATCTTTTTGATTTAAGTATTGTCTATGAATCCTAGCAGACTAATTTATAAACACGTTTTTATTTCCCTCTAAAATAGGACAAATTAGTTAGTTTTCTTTCTTCAGAAATACAAATCTAGTCTAAAAGTTTTAGAAATTGCTACCTTTATTTTGAATGCGAATGTTTTTTTTTTATTTATTTTTGTACGCATCATCTTTTCAAGGACATTATCAGGGACTAGCTAATAATCTAAGGCAAAAGATGTCGAGCTTTGTTTAATTCACATTTTTGCAGTCAACTTACAAGCCACAGTGCCCTCAGCCTGTGAGCAGGACTCGAGAATGCTAAATGCTGAACACGTATGAAATATAATCCCAGGAGCCTAGGTTTGTCCCCACTAGGAAAAGGTGACCGTCTTTTACAGTTTAAATAGTGATTCCTGAATTTGTGTCCTGCATAATTTCCTACAGTTATTTTTAAAAGAACAGATAAATATACCCTCGTCTTATCGCTTTATTGCACTTTTATATTTGTTGATGGAAGGAGATCCAGATGAATTTATATGGACATCATCAGACTTGAACAGGGTTAATCTACTTAGGCTCAGGTGAGTTCATTTTAGTCTTGATTCACTTCATTGCACATCTATAATGGTTATTAACAAGCTTAAGGACCTTTGGGAGCTTATGGATAACAATGCAGCACCATGGAAGGTGGGAAATCATTATCCTAATAAGGCTGGTGTAATAATTTGCAGTCACACACAGTTTCCATACTAATCCTTGGGGTTGGGATAGGTCACTAGGTCTGTAAACCTTTCATCAACTTTATACATTTTTTGCTCTTGCTCTTTAATTAATGAATATATAGTAACATAAAAGTAGATGTAAAGAATTTAACATATAAGGTCTTTTTTTCATGCATCACTGGCAAATTTTACTGCCTGTATGTGTGTATTCATTTTAAATACAAGGCTTATGATGAATTTTTTTACGCCATCATATTTATTCACTGCCTATCCCATGGTAATTGATACATAATATTTAAGAATGGCAAAAAGCTCTACTGACAATCTTAAAATTAATGATAATTTTGGATCTTATGTCTTACCATATTTATTTAGTTCAAACTTCTTAATGTATTTGGATAATAACAGGTGTCAGAATAATTCTATATGTAAAAAAGATGTTTACTCTGCAAAAATTATTTTAATATGCAAGTACTAATGCTGAAAATAAATCTATATATTAATTTTATAATAAATTGTGATTATCTAATGTTCAAAACATGTACGTATTGAATACCGTGTTTCTCCACGTATTTTCAAATAATAGGTCATGATAGGAGGATATTGTGTGCTTTCTAAGACAGCAGAAGTTCTGTAAGGTTGAAATTCTGAGAGTGAATTTTAATTTCTGTATCTGTCATGCAAACAGCAAATACAGCTTTGCATACTTTCATAATGTTAAATTTTGTAATGTAGCACATTTTTTCCCCCAGATTTATGATATTCTTATTCCTTTTAGTCTGAGCAGGAATGCCATGAAACATGATTTAGTAAAATAATCAGCTCAGGTGTTTTATAGTCACCAGCTTCTGGAAGACAGGGAAGTTGGAAGAGCTATACATTTCTACCATTTTTGTCCTTTTGGCAAATTTTTACACATTGGATCCATAACTCAATCTGAAACAACATGCTATAGAGGAAGTAGCATCGGAGACTGTATCCAAAGCAGCCAAAATGTTGAGAAGGGAACTGTTCAGAGCTACTTAGGAAGCTAATCACAACTTGAGCAACTCCCCTATGACTCTCAGGCTCACAGACCACACCATTTCAGAAGAAATGAAGATGACCCACTCATTTCTTCCTCACTCAGAAAGTGGAAAAAGTCAGACTATTTTCACTTCCCATCTTTTATGGTGTAGTCTAGTAGTTAGAAATTTGTTAAGGAAGACATTAATCAATATTCTACTCTGCTTAAGTGCTCCAAACCAACTGTTCCATATTGTGCTTCTCTGGAAAGTGTCTTTTAGCTTCTTCTAGGTTGCATGTTAATTAGGGAAGACAGAGACAGATGTTACGCTCCTTTTGAGGCTGTATCCTAAAGTAACAAAGAAGTCAGGGGTCAGAAAGAGAACATGCGAGAGAGGAGAATCACCCGGTAGTAATTAGAAGATGCAGGAAAGAGAAGGGAAACAACACGGTTCCTAAATTTCGGTGCTGACTCTCAAAACTCAACTTTATGTTGGATAAAGTGTGCTACATCAAAACGAATATAGAGACATTTCTCAGAAAGTTTCCAGAACCTTACAAACTGTTACTAGTAGGCAACAAAATTTTTGGCTAGAGAAAGCCACACACCTTCTCATGGAAATAATCAGGGACTATAGCCTCTGCCCTCTCATATGATTGGACCTATGCCAGGACACTGTCCAAAATGAAGATATTCCGCATCATTGTAATGGATGCATGTTTGATTAGTCAAAGGGACATGGTAGCAGCCTCCAGTGATATGACCTGATGCATATGCAGTCTTCTATTACCTAATCAGACATGATTTTGTCATATGAAGGGAGATGCCTGAATTTTGGATGATCAGATATGCAGTTAGGAAAGAAGGTACAAGACCGAAGGCTGTCATTGAGCTAGAGTCTTTGGGTATAATTTCCAACTCAGTCTTTCATTGAGTACAACCTTTTATAATTATTTGTATGCTAATACATTTTTTAGACTGCTTGGCAGCTACTAGACAATCTGAACTAAGGCAAAGTTTTGCATCTTATTTTCAAAAAGGAAGCCAACAATTTCTGGTGAAGAAACAGTAACATGCTGCCTTTGGGGGCTGGTGTGTGTAGCATAACCTATTGTTTCACTGGAAATTAGAAAGCGTGGGTATCTCTCCTGGCTACACTCCAGTGAAATGTGTTAGTTTGGACAAATCACTTAGCTTCCGTGTGCTTCACTTACTCCATCTGTAAAATGGAGATAATTATGGTATATGCCTCTCAAGGATGTTACAGTACTTAATTAGTGAATTTTTAATTCCTTGGAGGTCTTCAGAGGAAAGATATTATATGTTAAATACGTCTAAAGCATATTCAAATAATTTAAAAATTATTATAATAATTCCCTATTTAAAACTTTTTTTTTTCTTTGAAGTTATCGAGCTTTGGGACAAAGAATGAGAGCTTCTTAAGAAGGTAAGAAAAAATATTTTTACCTGTTTCTCAAATGCTTGTTGGTCACCTGAGTACTTGAAAGGCTTTCTTCATTCACTCTAGCAAAGAGAAGGCTAAGTAAGGTTAGAACTGCTCATATCTTCCAATCTGTTGCAGAAAAATATTAGACGGGGGGGAAACAAGTAATGCCAAAGAACAATGTTTGTACAATAACAAAAGGCTATGGACTGGCCATGAATTAGTGTAGGCCAGAAACTGAAAGCAGGTTTCTTAGCACAATCAAGTTCCAGAAGCAATGGGATTTGAACCAATGTTAGCAAAAATCATAACAAAAAAACTTTAGATGATGATCAGGCGGTAACTGAAAAGTGTTATACATTGCAGTGACTGAAGTAATAGGAGGCCATACTCAAACCCTGAGAAACTACAGGTTACTACAAGCTGAGTAAGCTTTGCAGTACCTAGCAAATACAAATGTTATAGTATGTCATGGACACAGCGGCAGAGCAGCAGCCCCTAGACAGGCTAGTCACATCTCTGTTATGCGAGTGGAACCCGTATAAGCAACTCTGTCAGATCTGATATACAGCAAGGAAATAGTGCCACATGAAGGAAGTTGTTCATACTGCTCTGTGACATTCACAAAAAGATGATCATATGTTTTATCAGCTTTAAGTTCCTCATGACATTCAGTTTCTGCCCAAGACATATGTAATATTGCATTTTTTAATTTTAGGACTGAGCAAATGAAGGAATCATCTGCCTTTTTCAACTACTGAAGTGATAATTAATCTATGCAATATAAAGTGTAGTTAGAATAACAGCCCATACAACCATACATTGACCTAAATGCTTGATGTGTAGAATTAAATCTCCCTGAGCACCCTCTTCTCAGTAGCATTTGGGGCATCTGTTTTAGATTGAACCTGGTTTCAGGTTGAGCAGATGTAACAAAGAGCTAATAATGTTTGCTAAACTGTGGGAAATTAATTTTCTCTTTTGCTTTTCTTCAATAAGTTAATAATAGAGATAGATACATAGTAGATCTAATTCTCATCTTTGATGCATCATATACTTCATTAGAGAAAAAAAGATTCTAAAATGTCAATTAAAATATAAGAAATAAACTAACTGAAACATTCTGTAACAAGAGCTTTCAATATGACAACATATTGTCAATGATTGTGTGTAGATTTGCATTTTGTTTGAGAACAACACTGCAGCTTGGAAGCAAATTCCCTGACCAAAGCATTTGCTGCAGGTTGATTTTGCTGCATGCAACTGGATTTTTTTCAGAGGAAAAAAGTTCTGCACCTGTTGCACACCAAATGCAACTCCAAAGCCCAGTAAAGGCTTAAGCATCCATACTTATGACTTATACTTCAGATAGCTAGGAACCAATTACACAGTGAGGACAGGTCAGTGCAGGGAACCAAACCAAATTCATCACAGAGTTAGACCCTGACTGAAATACCATTAAGGTGTAGGAACCACAGCAGCAACTGCTTTCATCTGCTAACTCCTCCCATTGCACCAAATCACTTGTTAGCATAGACATGGCCAATATTATCCTGACCACAAATAATTTTTCATGTAGAATGTAATTTTTTCACGTAATTTTTCACCTATTCATTTTAACTTGATATGTGATTTTATGTATATATAAACACACACACATATACAAGCATGTATATAAGAAAATATGTCCTGTATGCTTTAAGGTAGAACTGTCTGGATTTTTTGGGAATAAAAATACACAGGAAAAAATCTGAAGTTTTTTTCTCATTTTAGTGACAACACGGTTAGAGTTAAAGTTCTTATTCAGAAAATGCAACTTAGGCAGAAAAGTTCAGTTGTACAAGGTTGTCCAAGATTCTCATCAGCTGGAAACTTCTGTAAAATGGATTACAGAAGTAAATTACTGGTGAGTGGTAAACCAGCTCGTATTCAACTGGTGTGTTATCAGGATGTTGATTTGCAATAACCCTATGAACACTAAGGACATTCCAGAGGACTGGACGAAAGATAATACCATGCTTAAAAAGACTAAATGAACCAACCCACATAATTATAGGGTTGTCAGCATGACACCGATCCTAGGCGAAATAATAGAGTGACTGATATGGGACTCTGTTACCAAAGAATTAAAGGAGGAAAATAGAATGGATGCCAATCAACATAAGCATATGGAAAGTAGATCCTGTCAAAATAACTTTCTTTTGTGTATAACTACTTTGGTTTCAAAATGGAATTGTGTTGATATAAGGTACCTAGGTTTCTATAAGACATGTCATGTCTTATAGACATGTATATATGATAAGTACATAGTTATATACATAATTTTGGTTCAAAAAATAGCAATTCAGGATTAACAAGGTACACAGTGAAAGAAGTTATCTTACAGGTCCTAACTTGTAAACAGAGTTATCGCTGAACATGTGAGGTTTGAGCTGAATCTTGCAGGTACTTTTTTCATTGTCCTAATCTATTTAATACTTTGTATTAGTGACCAGAAACAAAAGTATTAAGAATTGCTGTATTTCCATTATTTCCAATGGTGATAAAGTTTGGAGAGATAGCTAAGGAACAGGGTAGGTTTCTGCAGCAGAATAATCTGTTTATTGTGGTTATGTGAGTGCAAGCAAATCATAGGATTTATTGTGGTGAGTTAGAGAGTAGAACACCAAGGACCAATGCTATGTGACAGGGTTATACGTTTGGTTGTTTTCATCACATCCAGACCACAAGGAACAATGGGATTGTTTTTTGTTTTCCAGACATTTAGAAGGGATGGGATGAGGAGAAACATGGGAAGCAGTGAAGCTATGCTCACTGACTACCAGGAACCAACCCAGGAGACGTTACAGTTTCCATACTTTTCTACAGCCAGAACCTGCTGGCAACATCTTCCATTCCCATCCTCTGTGACAGGGCTCTTCAAGAGATATTTTATCACTCACAGCCTTCCATTGTGGCCTCCCTTCTTTGGCCTCCAGAAGTCCTAGGACTTTTGTGTTCTTTCTCCCCTTAGAGTGTCCCATAAGTGACATTTTGTAGTTTTGTGTGACAGCAATGAGCAGAACTCAGTTGCTCAGGAACTACCTGTGTATCGCATGCTCTTAACACTAAAGATGATAACTACATTCAAAATCATGGAGGTAAATGGAGTTCGATAGGGCCCTATAGCAAATCACAAAATATTGTACGTGCCTATACATTAAGTGTGTAGCCTGGGTCTTGGACTATGACTCTGAGTTAGCCAAGTACCTCACACACTCTCCAGGGAGAGTTACTTGCCTTACAGTGGGATCTGGAAGAAACAGAATACTGTTATCAGCCTGTGAAACACAGAAATCCCTGGAAAACAGTACCGTGCAAATAATTGACGGTGGGAAGCATACTTCTTTACTTTCCTTCTTAACCTCTATTTGAACATTTTAATTTTCTGTGGCTGCAGCCAACAGAAATGTGTCTCAGGGGCTGCATGCAGCCACTGAGTTAGAGGAAAAGCAACTTTGATTTTTTTTTATTCTTAAGTAAGACAATATTAGAGGTAAATTGAGCCTTACCTCATAACTTCTTGGCCTGTTCCACAAAGCACACAGACATTTGATAAAGGAAAGAGCAAGTTAGTAGTTTTCAGAGGAATTCAGTGCTGCTGCTGTTTTCAATTAGTGAGATAAAACATAAAATTTAGAAAATATAAAATTTAGGTTCAGATTTGCTCAGGCATGTGGATCAGATTCTCAACTGATGTAAAGCAACATAATTTTCTGTAGTTACAGTTGAATAACTTTCTTTAAAATCAGCTGAGAATCTGGCAGCTATTATTTATTTTAACTTTCAGTAAGACATGAAACTATTCTGAGATACTTCTCTCTTCTCATTCAACCATAATCCAACATCCAGAGTACAAATGTTTGGTGATAAATTTTTCTTACCACTGGAATTTAGACTAGATACAAATGTAATTTAGCTGGTACTTTATTTTACAGCTCAGGGGATTTGTTGGGTACTTACTATGGGCAAAAGTGTTTAGTTTAGATATTGACACCAGCAATACTGTCATCTGGCAAACACTGTAGCACATATAGTACTTAGGAGAATTATATTTAGTAAATAAAAAAGAAGTGTAAGTGTAAAATATGTTGATTGCAGTATAGGCTGATATTTTAAACAATCACAGATGGTGATGTACTAGCCGGTTATTGACAGCAATATCAGCTTTAGAAAGGGTTTTGACAGGTCTCATTGTACAATGATTAATTACTGCAAGGCACTCCAATTTCCTCCCTTGTTCAGCTCATGGCTCAGGGTAAAATCTGTTGCTCTTATTACACTCTACAACACAGGAAATATCTTCTCACTACTGTATCCAAGGACCAATCAAAAGTGCAAAAGTCAGTCAAATAAGACCCACAGTCAATGCTGGAAAGGCTTTTCCTCAAGGGATCAAGGAAGGAAGGAAGCTAATGTGGCTTTGCTCTCTGTGTTTTAATTTCTTTTAAATGACCAATGCGTAGGACAGATGAATAAATTTTCTGAGGAGAGCAGGTGGGTACTAGTCAGGTCAGTTATGTATAAAATGATATAGGTGAAAAAGGAACAACTGTGAGATGAAGCAAAAGGTATTAGTGCCCATGCTTAAATTGTATGCACTTTCCACTAAAAAAGAACAAGAAGGACAATAATGGAAACAAACAAGACCTACCTCTTTTCCTGAGACCGTTCTTAAAGAAGAGACATTGCCTATTTGAAGGGTTGGTCCTGTGTTCCTGGTGTTGAATACACAGCAATACTGTATGTAAACTGGTCATTGAGATTTCCTAGAAAAGGTCAGGATTCAGTCCTGCCCTTTCAGTGTTCAGGAAAATATCCAGCAAGTAGCTGTTGTCAAGAAGGGGTACAGCGGTTTTTAATAATGCAAAGGAGATGCTACGTTGCCAGATACTGAATGTGTTTAATGTCTAAAAGTTGTTCCTTGCGTGACCTGAAACAATAGGAAGCATGTATGAGGGGTGAGCCGCCTTACAGTGGGAATTCTGTTTAAGATTTTCATGCTAGCTCCAGATGAGGTGGTAGATCTACACATCTGTACAATGCTGAACAGAAATTGTACTCTGGGCCCTGGAAGCAACGCAGACACATCATTGCTGCGCTGCATTATGCTTTGGCTAGCGTAGTTATGCTGACGTGGCTATGCTGCTTCCAGTCTTAGCCTTATCCTGAGCTAGCTTAGATCTCCCTGCCCTGTAATGCAAACTTATCTACAGTCTTCATCTTTACCAGAATCTAGAAATGTTGATGCTTCAAATATACCATCTGTTGTACCTGCAAAACAGGATGGCAGCTCTCAGGGATATGTCCAGCTGTAATTAGCAAGCTCTACTTTGAGGTGGGCATCCTCTTTATTTTTCCTGGCCTTCCTCATGTCAGAGATCGACTACAACTAGACATAGGACAATAGGTCACTCAGAACTGTACTTCGAGTTAGCAAAGACAAACCGCTTTCTTTAGTTCCTGGTGGCTGTGGTTTGCTTCAAGGTTAAGTATTGGGCTGATTGTCTGAAGAGGGTCAAACCTGATTTAGATTGACAGGGATCTAGATGGGGCTGGGGGTGGAGGTGGGTGGTGCGCCAAGGGGGGAAAGGTGTTTTTGACTTCCTCTGCAACATAGGATGTGGTTCAGCTTTTGGGAATCATCAGGGCAGCTCTCACTTCGTCAGTTTTCTAACATCAAAGGATCCTTTGGCATTACTAATGCCTTGATCTCCTCTTCTCTGTCTGTAGCACAGCGTTTATTCTGAAACTCTTTGGTCTAATTAAATCCTTAGGTTTTGTATGAAACTGAGTGACATATAAGGTTTGTGATATAAAAAAGGGAGAAGAGAAGACCATATGATCATCAGGTTTTGTGATTTGGTGATCTTTGCTGACATTATGGTCTACAGGTCTTCGTCTGCTCCCTGTGGAACAAAACAAGGTAAGAATATTATAGATATCCAAGAGCTTTAAAACTATAAAGAAGCCTGCCTTGAATTTATTTTAAAAGCTTGGTAGCTCTGAGGAGTTTTTAACTTCACCTGGGTGTAGGTGGCTTACTCAGTATACTTCTTCAGCATAGTTTCTGATTGAGTCAGTATGCTTTCTGCTTTTTACCCTTTTATCTGTTTGGTAAAGTAACTGGTGAGAAACTTCCTGATTATTTTGGCAGGTTTCTTTAGTGTGGAAGTGTTTCAGTGAATGGTTGCAGGGATAAATGTGAAGCCTGAATGCTATTCTCACCTAAATGCTATTCACTGATCAAAAGTGAAACAGCTTTAGTTTAGTGTTGCCTTTTAGAGCTGATTACCATTGTTGAATTGTGAGTGTGATCACATTGCAACAGTAAAACAGATAGACAGTAGTTTGACGTGTCTTAATTGTCGAGAGCATGGGAGCACCCCACAAAATTACTTCACCCGAGTGCAGTTGATGCAGTTATGAAGACAGGCCTGCAGAGACGGAAGAGCACAGAGGCAGGTGCTGTCACTTGCACAGTCTTTTGCTTGGCATGATTTGTTTCTAACACGTAAAAAAGAGTACACAGCCAGGAGTCACTAAAGAGAAAAAACGAACCTTAGAAACAGATGCAAAATTTCCCACTATTGAAGGGAAATGAAGAGACCAGGAAAAAAGTCAGATTAACAGAAATAGTATAAAAGGGAAAAAAGTTTGAACAGAAAGAACAATAAAGGATCAAATTAGTTTCCATAAAAGTCAGATGCCTGAACTCTGGATATTTACCATTTTTCTAGAATGGAGTGCCCTGGGTGACAAAAAATTTGCTTTTTTTTTTTTAACACTTAGGAATACCATAGTTTTAACAGAGTCCTCCTTACTCAGCGCCTAACTTGTTAGGCCCCCAAGACGCACAGTAGTGGCTGACACACTTCCTTGGAACACTAAAGGAAGACTTTTTTCCCTGTCTTCCATATATAGTCCGTAATACAATCACTCATACTGACCATGTCAGAAAGCACTTTAATATACCAAAGGAAACACAGCCTTTTGATCCTCAGAGGAATGTTATAAATATGACTCTTGATTCTTTGGGGAGAAAGTTGAATTCAGTACTATTCCAGGGCAACCTTATCCATGGTATTGGAAAAAAAATCAATATTCCTTGGGTAGGGGTACAAAGGCGAATACGAGATAACTTACTACATTCCTAATGAGGGGATATTAGAAATCTTTTTTGTTTTCCTCAGGTCTAAAGGTGGCAAGATTTCTCTCTTTTTAAATAAGCTCTGGCTGTGGCAGACCATGGTACAGGTAGTACACTTATTAGGTGATTTGGTCTTGGAAGACAAAGACCTATTGGTAGGCTGTGACAGATACCCATTGGTTAAGAACTTAATATAGAGGAAAGGTAAAAGAAGGAACTGGGAAATGTAGGGATGGTTGCTGACTTTGTGTTGTCTATACTCGTTCCTGATGAAACCATCCAGTGCATCTCAGAAGTATGCATCAAACTAAGGCCCATTTTTCTACACAAGCACAAACCCAGTAACTGTCCACACTCCGTGTCCCTGTGTCCACTCCAGCTGCAGTGAGTTTCAGAGAAGAGTAAGGGGAAATCTAAGCCAATGTGCTTCCCTGTCCTACTATATTGCCTACACATGTGGGCCAGAAACAAATGTGTGTCCTGACATGCCTGACTTTGTAGCCTGTCTGGTCACAGATACCCAATGTCACTGAAGTCAGGCTAACGAGATATCACCTCACGTGATGATAAGTGGGATTTGTAGGCTCAGACTCCACCCGTATAATGCAGTTGCAGGAAGCCTGAATCCCAGGTGGAACACACACAGCACTGGAGTCTCACAGAGCTCTGCTCAGCAGTGTGCAGGGCAAAGACTTGCTTTTTGGCCTGGTCTTCTAAAGGCAGTGTAGATATTCTTTACAACTCCTTTCATTGCCTGGACAGATTTGTTTGGTTGTATAACTACCATACCTAGACATCTAAATAGACATCTAAATTTGTTCACAAGTACCTTGCATTTGTCTAGTGGTTGCTTGCATTCATGCAGTAGGACTGTTAGCTACCTGTGATGTGATGTAGCATCCTTGCTTAGTGTAAATAAGACTCCTTACTATGAGAATAGTTTTCCTTCCTTGATCAGTTTGCAAATTGTTGCTAATCAATATCAAATTTGCAAAATCAGTTTGAAAATTCAATCCAGTATCACTCCCCACGCAAACTTCACCTGATAACATTTTCCAGTGTGCTTGCTTTTACTGAGCATTTAAGATGTTTTTTCTGTTGTTTATTATTACTATTAACAATACAGCTAAATGTAGTAAATCAGTTTAGATCATTGATCTAATACCTCAACATAAATATGGTAATAGCATATCTGGTGGTTTTCATCTGCAGGGTCTTAAGAGCTTCTGGATATTCTAAAGTTACATCAAACTTTCTCTTTTCATTTAGAAATATCTATGGCATCTTATTCCTTTGTCCTTCAGCCTTCAGGTAGCAGTAATCTTTTATCTGGCCTTACTGGTTGTATATAACTACAATTGTATAAGGAAAAGGACTGACCAAAAGTAATATACTCATGGAAATGATATGAGTATCACCACTGTATTTACAAGATAGTGTGTGTGTATATATATATATTTATAAAATAACCACATATCATATTTACCGGATACCTAGCTAGATATTTGTTATATCAACTTTTATATCTGAATTTTATCCATAATTCTTATTGAATTTTAAAATTAACATTTTATAGTTCTAGTAGTCTTAATACCCTTGTTCTCCAACTGAAAATGTTTTATACTAACATTTTTTTCTTAAAGTTGAGGTCATATAAAACCAGACCTAAACCATGTTAAATAATGAAAGCAAATCAATATAGTTTCGAAGACTAGAAACCACCTGCTGTTTAACTTATCTATCAATAAGCTGCTGTTTAATCACTTGCTGTCTAACGGATTATCATCTCCTTTCTCTTTACAGGCAATGGGCGAAAAATCTGTGTTGCTGTTTTTCAAAACTTAAAACATAGTGGACAGCACATCAAAGAAAATTCGTTCTTCTAGTGGGATTCTTAGGAACCACTCAACCACATTTTCAAGAAAAATATGCATAGATGACTTTACACGCTGCTTAGCAGCTGGAAGTAGGTGTTGAGAAGCTCTCCCAAGGTGTTACTATATATTGATAGATAACAGCAAGAAATATTTTGTTGAAAGCTTTATGATACCCAGGACATGGAGGGAAAGATAGACAGCACTTTTGCTTCAATCCCCAGTTTATTTTTATTATTTACAATATGGAGTCTACTGAATGAACATGAACACTGAAGTCAATGCCATGCTCTCTATTGAATAGGATTTCTCAATCCTGTAGCAAAGGAAACATTTGTGCCTACAAAGCACTTAAAGAGTTAACATTTTTGTCCAATTACATTGTAACTTCAGACTATGAAACTGCTGCAGTTTTAAGACAGTGGCTGCTAGAATTATCACGTGTTTCTCTGGTCTCTCTGCCTTAGTTTCAGACATAACTTGAGGTGGGATCAGAAGCGGATCCTGTCTCCAATAAAAGGGAAGAATAGTGAGAAGAAGGGAAGAGTCAATTACATTGCTTGGTAACAACAGATTGTTCTTGTACATGGGCACAGTCCTCAGAACAGAGGATCTCAAAAAGCAGGGGCAACTAAAGTGTTTCTTATTGTACCTCTGCAAGTATTTACATCTGCGGAGTTAAATCTTTCTGTGGATACCATCATGGAGCTACAGCGTGACAGGTTCTTGAACCCATGGCTATTGCACAGCTTTGGTGAACAGCACTGATGCAATATTAAGGCTACATGTCTGCATCAGAACTACAAGACTTGAAAGGAAAAACAACATTCACTTTCATGTTGTCTGCAGAGACTATCAGATTTGTGTAGAAATTGGAAAGCTGGAGATGGTGGAAGAAGAAAGCATTTAATATAAAGAATGACTCACAGGGCTGTTGGAAAGAGAAGGGAAGGAAAAGAGAAAAGAAGCAAAAAAGAAGCCTAAAAAGTGAAAGATGTTAACCACATGGCAGCTCACCAGCATAATTTATAAATATATGATAACAAAAGACAGTAGAGCTTGGTATATTTTCTTTTTACTACCCTAAATAACACCCATCCTACTTGGCAACAAGCTGTTTATCAAAAAAAAAAAAAAGAAAAACAAATAAACCCCTTCCTCCTTTTTAACAAATATTTAATAGCAACCACTTTTTAAGATCCAGGAAATATGTTTTGAGGGGTGCTATCAGTTCTTTGGTTTTTAAAGAACTTTTTTGTATTAATATTATTTCCTCATATGCTAAACCCAAAATTTTCAATGTCTGTTGGTCATTGAATGTAAAATGCAAAACACAAAACATTTAAGTTTTTCTCTATGGCTCAGAAGCTAGTGGCACAGAATAAAACACAGCCAAAGCCATTCTAGAAACAGCATATGAACAAAAAGGTAGGTAAAAAGAAGACATAATGTTTAGCTTGTGACCTGGTAAGAGCATTAAAACAGAGCTCAGTAATAAAAGAGAGCTCCTTTATACAATATATTACCCCTTGCTGAGGGTAGGCAGAGCTGGTGGACAACCTGTTTCTGCCAGCAGTGATGCAAGATCAAGCTCATGCCCAATCCTAGCCTCCACAAGGGAGCTTCAAGTACAAAATATCAGAATTTCTTCATATTGGACTAAATTTTCACCTTTTTAAGGCTTCCTTACTCCCTGCTGCAACTTCCTTCAACTGCTCGTGTTACCTATGACATTATTTAATGCTTTCCATACCAGGACATCATTGAATATGATTTTATCCCTTGTCTGGTCAACAGTGGAAATAACATGCATCGATTTTTGGTAATATGACTAAGAACTGGGTTTTAGTAAAGTAAAAAATCATAAAGTTTTACATGAAGACTCAGACATATTATCATATTTTCCCCACTATTATTTTTTGGTTCTTTTTGCTGTTCTGCCTGTTCTGTGACAAACATGACTGGATAAATTGCCTGAATTTTGGAGCTAACTAGGTAATGTCTCTAATACATTTCCTCCCTAGAAAATATTTATTTGTGCAATAAGAGAAAGAATATTAAGATTCTTTGAAAATATAGGTAAAAAGATACTGACTTTTCAGAAAGAAACTAGACCATGCACACATGCATTTGATTAAAAAGAGAGAAAAGTTGTTAGCTGAGGTGTTTTATTGCTTGAAACCTGTTTTAGACTAGGAAGAGATGGTAATGTCCCTGGGTACAATCACATATTTTGAAGAACAAGACAAAATGATAGTTTTATTAATAACAGTAGAGTGAACCTGGTGGAGTTTCATATGTATGGTTATTCCTGACATATTGTTATTTGGTGGTGTTTTTTTTCCACATTCTGTAAATTCCACATGGGAAGATTTCTGCTAAGTATAGCTGTCACAGGGAGACCTGGTGAGGAGATGATGCTGTATGCAAGGTTTAGCAGCCAGTGGGAAATCAGCAATGAATATGAGTGGAGACTTCAGAGGACAGGTAGCGTAGTGTTCAATGAGAGCAGGACTGTTGAGTAAAAGGTGTCAGCTGGGGCTCTGACCTCTAGAGATCATGGAATTTGGCTGACGGAATTTAGAGTTAGTTTATGTAAAAAGGCAGTGATGCTTTGAAACAGGAGGATTTGCAAGACAGAGGTCTAGCAGAAATACATCTTTCGCCAGGAAGAATGAGGGAAGTTGGGTTTGAAGGTCCCTGAAGTGTGAAGGGATTTTTGGCATGAAATTTTGGGGTGTCACCATTAGCCATTCTTATCCCTTATTCTCCCTTTGTAGGTGTAGTGACCCACACTCAGGCTGTTATAAGTGTGGTAGGCTTTACTGTGCCCTCTGAACCCTTAGGTTTGAGAAGGTTAGCATAACCTTCCCAGTCATGCAAGGGAAAATGTGGGGAAAGTATGTTGTACTTCTGTATGTCTTTCATACTAGAGAATGAGGAATATGTGGAACGTTCCCTTTGTTACCCAAAAGAGGTGAGTTAGAATGATAATGTGCAACCTGTGTAACTAATCTTGTGTGTTGGAAAAATACACTGTGGTGTGTAAGCAGTGACAGACAATTATTTTCATAGCTAGAAAAAAGAGGACCAGAAAACCCCAACTTCTCTGCATTAGATCAGTAATTTAGGCTTATCTTATATTGAGTTATTATGCTTGATCAAAGGCATATTGCAAAGGCATAGTCATGCCTGGAAGTAATATGGTGTCTACACATCCTTCCATGCCCTATTCCTGGACAGTCAAAGACCTCCTGCTACTGGAAATACTTGTTATCACCTTTTATAGCCGAGGAGATTTCCCTCCTTAGTACATAGTACTGAACATGAATGCAACCCTACTACTTTTTCCAACTCAGCACAGCATTTCTGGCACTGAAAGAGATTTAGGGAAATTCTGAGTGGTGCGATGGGCAGCATCTTTTCATCTAACCAACAAAATAAGTGAAACGCACACCAGAGTTTCATGCATTGCACAAAAGCACAGCTAGACCCTCTCTCAGTAAAATGATGGGGAACAGGCTGATTACCATCTAGGGTGTGGGTAATTCCTGTGCTCTCTGAAGAGTGATAGGACATCAGAGTATCAGGCATAATAGTACTGTCTTATAAAGCTACTGCATAATGCAACCAGTAGAGTAGCCCATAAAGGGCAGCATGATTTTAAAGTCAATCTGTTGCTCTGTGATGAACTAAGGATGTTTCAAGATGAATAGGTCAATGCAAAATCTGGTTCTAGTATGCATGCTTGCTGCAACATGCATTTAATACACATGCAGGACTACATGTGTTCCTGTATAAAGATGTAAGAAAGATGTGGGGAGACAGCTGGAGACGTTCCAGTCTGAAGTGGCAAAGACAGGCATTTTGCATCTTCTATGACCAGGAAGCAGTGCAGGTATCGTGCTAGTAAATACATTCAAGCGATGCTAAGAAAGCTTGATGGAACAATTGTTATCTTTAAAGGAAAGCTTTAAATAAAGGACTCCAAAAACCTCGGCATGTCTTGACAATCAAAAGGAATTTTCATTGGCAACAACAGAAAAGAGAACAGTTGACAAGAGAAATGAATAATATTTTGGCTGTTTTGTTGTTTGCTGTTTTTTTTTTTTTAATTTTATTTCAATGGCAGATCAGAAAATCATTTTTACAGAGAACTTTGGCTGGATTGAATAAAGAAAAATGTACAAATGATACACTCCCATGTGCATATGATGTCACTTACATTGCATGTAGATCAGATCCCTGCTTACACTAATTTTGGCTCATACTATATTGAGCTATTACAGCTTGATCCCCTCCCCCCTTCCAAGTTTGTGCCAAGTGAAAACCATTATAAAACAGACATGAATCTAACCCAAGACAGAGACCCCTCCAACCTCAGACTGCAATTTGGAAGCATTATATGCAAGACAATACCTGACTGTAATTCACCATTCATATCATTTGCTGAGAGATGTTTCTGAAGCTGAATGGTAAACACTCCCTTACTGACCCTTGACAAGTAAGGTGTTGGGATACGAGGGGAAAAATAACGAGGCTTTTATTAGAGATGCTAGAGTTCTTAAAGGTTAAGTGGACTGCTACTTATTTAGGTAAACTAGGAGAGTACACTGATCAGCAATACTGGTGATAATAGAGCTTACAGCACTCAGTCTTTAAGGAAGAAGAGTTTTTCTGGCAAAATGTCAAGCGAAAAGTTGGTACTCAGTAGCTCAAGGATGACATCCACAATCTGTGCAATAGTTAATAAAGAACCAGGTGTCTTTGGTAAAAGAGTACTAGGAAGGAAGGAGGGGGTGGAGGGAAGGGTGACTAATGGAACATAATTGCGTATGGATATTGGATATGGATTTTGTTCACTCTACACAGCAACTAGGGATATTTTCATACATGTTTGAAAAATTGTCCTAGGGGACAAATGTCTGCTCCTCAGGATTTAAAAGAAAATACGGCTGTACAAAAACAATTTTGCACAACTGGTGAAACCAATGAAAATCCTATTTCTGTGGGGAAGCAAATTCCTCCATCGCCTAGTTTCTTATCTCACCCACTTTGCTGTAAGAGAAAGATACATAATTATGTGGCTGCTTGTCCATACAGTTGTGGTAAATTGTATGCCTTTACTTCTAGTGTATATAAGAGAGTGCTGCTTGTCAGTTATTATAGGCAGGATTGTAGCATCATGTCATTAGTAATATTAAAATTAATATTATCAATAATTTTCACTATCAGTCCCCATTATAAGTCCCTATTATTCAGTTGCTTATAACTTGGCACAACTTCAGTCCTTTGGGTGGAAATTTCTCCATGTTTTGTGTCAGCCTCAGGCTAAGATGTTTTATTTTTGCATTTTATTTTAATTTTGAACAAAGTAGTTCAGCAATACATTATTTTTGTCATGTTTCTTTGAACAGCGGCCCCCTCCTTTCCAACAGAGACTTGAAATATGGGTCAGGGATGTGTTTTTTGCTGGCCCCTTCAAAATCTGTTGAAATTTGGCCAAATAATAAACATTTGATATATATGCTCAGCCAACTTCCTTCATATTAAAAAGCTAAAATTTCAAACGACTCTTCCTCCCCAAGCATGTGCTATCCTTTCACAGTGTCTACTGCTAGTTGAATGGTATGTGGCCTCTTTCAGAGAAGGTGAGTCAATATCCTGGATCCTATCACTGGTCAGAGAGTCTTCCCTTTTACTTGCTGCCTCATGCATGCCAAGTGTAGGGTAGGAACCAATGTCAGAATTAAGGTCAAGTTGTCCTGTGTTTTCTGTGTTGTGAGTGTCCCCCAGCTACCACTCAAGCAACCTGGAGAAAGGAGGGGTTCAAAAGGCAGATCTGGGGAAAGACAAGGATTCAGCCAACAAGTCTTGTGAGAGGGAATCTGGAGTGTGAATCAGAGTCTCTCTCAAGGTATTATAAGAAGGAAAGACTTGCAATGAAGTGAGGCGTGGAAATGTGATGAAGGTCCAGTGAGAGGAAAGGATTGGGATGAAGGGAAGCAGATTACGATTGGGTGAAAGACGATTGGTAATTAGCAAAACTAGAACCAGGATTAGGACAGGTTAGTAAAAGATTAGGTTAAGAATATTACTGAACAGAAGCTGGGATACAAAGACAATCGTGGTTAAACAAGGAGTAACATGGAAACAAGACAGAAATAAATGGGTGACAGGTTGGAGCAAGTACATTTGAGTGCACTCTGAAGTAAAGAGAAAATGCAGCTCTATCTCCACACCTATCCCTTCTTTGATCTTGTGGCAAATATTAATAAATCAAATCTAATGTAACTTGGCTGTGGACAAAACTCTTGGTTGTCAATATATCAATTTTTTCGCTTGGTCTTCAAAATAAAAACCTTTAGGGCTGCATATAACTGGAAAAAATGGTTAAAAGAATGCATTTAAAGATGCAAGGATAACATTTATGTGACAGGAAATAATAGATAACATTTTCAATATGACATTAGCCTGAGTGATTGAGTTCATCATTTCCAGCTTAGTCTTTAATGATTCTTTTTTCTTTTTTCTTTTTTTTTTCTTTTTGTGTGAGATTAGCCTGACCTGAGAATGAGGTAGAGCTTTTTTGTTGTAGGCAATTTTAAGTTATTGAAACTACAATTTCAACGCAAGATTTCTGTTGTAGGTAAACTCAGTTGGAGATACTGGCTTTGCAAGAGATTGCTTAGATTGCCTGTATTTTTATACTAGATTTTAGGAAGTATCAGATGGAAGGTTCTGTGATACTAGGAAGATACCTTTAAGCCACAGCTTCCTTTCCTTTTTCATCTACAGCAATTTCTTTTTGAGGTGTTCTTTTAGTCACTAACTCCACCACAAATTTAGTTGTCTGATCTATGGTACAAATGCATTTATCATGTGTGTTATATTCTTTTTTGAAGAACACTGGTTAACTGACCTGTGATTTCTAACCTGTTCTGCACAGGTTATCATCACACTGCAAGAGCAGGGTAAACTCTAAATCCTATGAAGATTATTTCTTGTCTGCAGTCATTTCTGCACTCTCACTCAATCGTGTATTAATTGCTATATTGTATGTTGCATTTTTTATACTCAAACTTTTGTCAGATTTTCATAAAACACTATGAAGTCTGACTATGTCACATCATTTACCTTTATTAATCATATTTTTAATTATGTAAACAAATCATATTGAGTTGATTTGTACATGAGCTGTTCTGGATGAAATTATGGAGTGTTACTATCCTCCCATATTTCCCAGATGACCAGGATAACCAGCTTTTATTTATTCATCCTTTTTGCCCTTTTGAAAGATTGGCACACTAGATTTTTTCCCACTCTTATGAAATTTCCCCAGTACTTACTTGAGGTCAGCATTAAAGATTCAAAAGAGTCTCTTCATTGCTGTAACTTTAAGACCTTTACCTAAATGGTAAAGGCTGACTCAGAGTCTGTGAGAATATACCTGAAATAAGGGTTATCACTTTTCCATATGCATCTTTACGTATATATACACCTTCAATGAATTTTGTCTACCATTTTATTGCCCAGTCCCTGAAGGTACAATACAGTTCCAGGTTAAGAGTAAGAAGTGTCTGCAGTATCTGAATTCCAGGAGCACTATCTGCACTTCTTCACAGTCAGCCCTTTTTTCTGCTGCCTAAAATAGCTTAGTATCATAAGGAAATGTTGACACTTTATATTCACCCTCTCTGCCTTCCTGTTATTTAGAAATGCGTTGAGCAGTACGAGACCCAAAAACATGGCTGTAGAGCTCCACAGGGATCCTCTTTCTACATTGAGAACGGACTCCTAATCTCTGTTTCCAATCTTTTAACCAATTATTTATACATGCAAGAATCTTTAATCTTCTGGCTTCTCAGATTCTTTAAGAGCCCTTGGTAAGGGATCTTGTCAAATGCCTTCTGGAAATCCAAATAATCTGTATCATCAGGGTGAATCTTATTCATTCTCTTGTGTTTCTTGTATTGATTTGTGAGACATTATTTCTCTTTATAGAAGTAGTTGTAACTCCTTTCTATTATATGTTATTTATTAATATGTCCATTCATTCTATTCTTTATAATAGTTCCTGCTGAATTGCCCTATACAGATATTGGAGTAACTGGTCTGTAGTTCCTTCAATATCCATAAGAAGCCTTTAAAAAAAAAAAATTGTTTCCACCGTTACCTAGTTAATAAATTATTTCAAACTGAAATTGTGCATCACAATTCAGATAGTTCATTCAGGTAGGTACTGTCTCATGCTAGTGACTTGGTACAGTTAATTTTATCTTTTTGTCTGACAAACTGTTTTAGAAACATTTCATTTTGAGGTGGACTTTCTGTTGACCCATTATTAAGAAGAATTGTAGATTATGAATATCTCCAGGTTTTTTCATATAAAACACTAATAAGGAGAATTTTATTTTATTATTTTATTTTATTTTATTTTATTTTATTTTATTTTATTTTATTTTATTTTATTTTTTTTTTATTTTATTTTATTTTATTTTATTTTATTTTATTTTATTTTATTTTATTTTATTTTATTTTATTTTATTTTTTAACTGTTGCATTTTCTTCCCTTCATTTTCTTTTTATGTCCTGGTCACCTACATTCTCTACCCATTCCTTGGCACATTTCTCAACTCCCATATGTTTGAAAAAAGCTTTATGAAAGTTTTTTGTACTTTTTGAAAGTTATTCCTCAAACTTTTGTTTGGACTGTCATGTAGTTTTTACATTTACCTTGCCAAACTTTATGATGTGTTCCCTTTTGCTTGTTTACACTCTATCATGAGTCTTATGAGAAAGGGAAACCGAGAGAATCTTTCCCCTTACCTGCTTTTCTGCCGTGGGGTTTTTTTTTGGATGTCTTTCTTCTCCCATTTTTCCCCTATGGGAGGAAGCAGCAAAATGAACTTTCCTTCACTACAAAGTTCTCCAGTTAAGTTAGAAACTTCCCTGTTCTGTTAGTTCCTCTGGAAAATATCAAGTTCTCCAAGACCAAAGATTAAATTGCCAGAAACAAGCAAAGAGATCACAACGGAGAGTGGCAGTGAAATGCAGTGTTTCAAAACAGCTCCTGCATAAAGAGGATGTTCAGATGGTTCAGCCTCTTCTGACTCTTCCAGAGCGACGTTCATTTGGTGACAAGCAACTTATGCCTGCCACAGAATATGTAGGGTGTTTGTGTGCTGAGCACCATTTGATGCTCAGAAACGCCTCTAAAGTGACTGATATTTCTGTAGCAGTTTTCCTGTCATTAAAAACAAACAAACAAACAAACAAAAACAAGAGCCAGAAAGAGAGATGGAGACAGACTTAGTCAAATTTTAGCAAATTCTCTGTGTCTGCATGCATATATCTGTATCATGCATATTATTGAAGTAGCACTTTCTCTCTAAATCATACACTTCACCTTTTTCTGTTTTAATTTTTAATAAAGTATTCAACAAATTTGGAGAGCTGCTTTTATGATAAGGCTGGTAAAATACAGCTGTGAGCAGCTTTAGGCTAAAGATATAATATTGTACTGTTGTCACAAGATGACAATGTTGCTTTCAACAAAGTTAACAACACTAATTGCTCGAGGTTGGAACTTGAGAATTTCTGAACTGAAGATAGACAAAGCTTGGTTTCACAGAACTCCCCGAAGCTTTGCAAGATTTCTGTGTGTTAAAACACAGTAAACTAATGACTCCATAGTCTTATATTTATTAAAGGGCTAAGTGTGATAGATCTATATGTATTCAGTCTCATGAAGATCTCATGAAGAAACATATTTTGTTAAAAGGTCTTATTCTGCTGGGTAGCTATAAGTACCAGTTCTTTTCTACCCACTTGTGATGTGTTTAATTCATCGATATCATATCTTTATAGGCTTCTCAGAAGCACCTTCTGAGGCAATCCTTCTAATTATTTTTAACCTAAAATTTATCAAGAAATCTTTATTATACATTCCTTACTCATTTTAGGCAGTCAGCCAATATTTGTCAGCATGTTACTTCTTTTATTATCCCGTGATATAAGTTGTTAGAATAAAACAGTTTTTATTCGTTGTTATCCATTATTTCTGTTTTCTAGATGCTTCCTTTAATTTCTGCTGCTGCCATTCTGTTTATCTCCTCCCACTCTTGCTTCTGCTGTTGCTATTCTTCTACCCTTCCTTTTTCTACACTTGTGGTGCTCTAAATCTGTCAACCAGATGTAACTTTCGGGAGTCCTGATTACAAGCAGATTTGCAAGCCCTTGTATGTTACTTTCTATTTTAAAAAGTTGACTTGGGAGTTGGAAAAAGCTCCCCATTTAGTTCTTTAAATAGAAAGAAAATACTGTAACTCAATATTGGCTGCTGGTAAGCACTACTGAAACCAGCTCATGGCTGGAAACAGATTTGTGACATTGTTTGGCTTTATATATGATGATTTATTTTAATGCTATTAGAAAGTGTGTGTAGAAGAGAGTTTGTTTTCATTTTAAGCATTTCTAAAGGTGTGAGGCCTTGTGGTGCCAGGGAAGGAGACAAGGGAAGACTGTCTGGGCTTCTGAAAAAAATATCCCAGCCAGTTTCAATGATCTGCATGGTAGCTGTATTTCAACTGTAGGGCTGTTCTAAGTTGTTGCATTAGCCTAGGAAGTGCATTTTGCTATTCCCTCCCTAACACTCACAGAGCTAACTGCACTAACTAACCAAAAAGCTGCATGACAAAAATGTTGCCTCTTCCCAGTCTCATATTATGTCTTCAGTGGCAACGGGAGCCTGCTCAACTGAACAGTCTTCATGCCAATGCAACCTGTTGTGATAAGCAGCATGCAAAACACCTCTTCCTCCCCTCCTCATATCCACACAAACCTGCCCATGGGCGGGCAGCAGGCAGAGGCTGGGTGTACTTCTACTGCAGGGCAAGAGACTCTCAGCTGGATATCAGTGTCCAAAGACAGAGAAGAAATGGGACCTAGTCATGAGAAAAGAGGCAATGAGACAAAGTGAGGCATACCTCTGAACAGCAGTTGCCGCAGTGTGACAGCATGTCTTTATTGACCGTCAAGTAATGACAGTATTTGAACTGTAGCTTGTCAACAGAGAAGTGGAGGTGAACAGTGGTGTATGGTTCCAGGGGCCTTTTGAAACACACCGTGTGCATGAGGTGTGTGCACTGTGGTTGGTACCGTGGAGGTATTCCAGGAACATGTGGTACTCTCCTTCTCTTTGACTTCACAAAAGTGCCACAAGGTACCTACCTCTCATTGGACCTGATGTAAAGCCCACTGAAGTCAGTTAGTGGCTAGCCTGGTTAGTGACAGCCCTGGAATCAAGTCCAGATTTTGCTGACCAAAGTGAATAGTTTCACTCTAGGAGATAACCAGTACCAGTCACCTCTGCATTCCAATGTAATCCAGTTTATTCAATAAAATTGTGGCTAAAAGGGAGTATTTCTTTGCCTCCAAAAGAAGTTAAGGAATAGTTTTACATTAAAAGAAAAACAGGATTTTCACATCTGTGGTAAAGACAGAGGAAACAGCACTGACAGGGGATTAAAATTAGCTTTAAATTGACAGCTGTAATCTTACCTTCCCCATCATCTAGTTTCTTATGAACCATGAAACAGACGACCATCATGCCACAGAAAACATTGCATATACTTTGAACGTACTTGAAAAAAAATATAAAATTTGTAAAAAAAACAGTCCTCAGTATTTTAGGTGATGATTGTGTATTTTGGGCCAATCTGCACATAGGAGGTATTTAGGACAATGTATCCATCTGCCCAAAGTGATGATCATTCCCTTAAAGGTGTAGTGAAAACGACTGAACATGGTTTTAGCTCTGCTCTCTTCCTTCTGCCTCAGGAGAAATGAGTAATTTTAGTGGCAAAACAGATCCAGAATTATCTTGAGACCAAAGACTGCAGTCGTAAGGGGCTCTTCCATAGATTGCTCAAGTTTGGGAGGACGTTTATTACAATATCCTGCAGAGCAAGCCAAAGCTATTTGCAATTCATATTACTTTAGTTTATGTTTTACAAAGCGTAATCATTGTACAGACTCTGCAGCTTTTCCCACACCTTGAGTGTAACAAAATAATCTACCACTTCTCAGTAGATTATCCTGTCTGAGGAAATGTATGTGACTTTCTAAAATGATAGCATTCCCATTCCTAGTTATTTGTATATTACTACTATTTGTATTTATTCACAGAATGGGCCAATCCTTCATGTATTTGACAAATAGACACATCATGTTTGTTATGGTGTTGTCATGAAGTGGAAATCCGCAATAAAATCATTATAACAGTCACAAAATGCTTGCAGAACTGAAGTTATCATCAGCTGCAATCTAAAAAGAAATACATTGGCATATTATCAGTGCAAGTTTTGAAACCAAAACCCAATAAAGGTGTTTCTACTGTCAACCTAGAACAGAGTAAGTACTTCATTGACAAGAGGGCTATCTATTTCTGTGGCATGTGAGAATGCCTATAGAGCATTTATAGCAGCAAATATTAATCATGGTTATTCTAGATGTTAAAGGAAAACGTATATTTTCTCTCCCTGCAATTTTATTTTACTGGTTTTTCTCATGTTCATAAGATTGTATGTTGCAGTCCTTTGATTAGTTGCTCTTGGACATTAATGGATATTAGCTAATATTTGGTTATTAATATTCGGTTATTAATATTCAGGGATTTAAAGGCATTATATAAATTTATGCTTAGTATTGAAAACATCAGCACCAGAACTTTAAAGTACGCATAACTGAACACAAAAAATTATGTAAACCTGTATTATGCTTTTAACTAACATAGGCTCCAACATAAATAGTTTGCATGAATTTCATTTAGAACCTAGTCTAAAGTGGTTGGGTTTGTTCTTTTCTTTTGCATTCTCCAAACCAGGTAACCTCATTGGTATTTTATGCATGAAGCAGTTTATATCTCCCAAGCCTGCAACAGTACTATTCCCTTCTTGAAGATAATTCTGGCTGCATTCTAACCAGCTTTAGTCCTATATGGACTTTGTTTTTCCACATGGAAAAAAAACCCTGCTGAACTGGTAAGTTAAGCATATTTTGAAGTCTTTTGTAGATCAAAATTTTTACAAACAGTAGCTATACATTTATGACTGGCACTTTGATTTAAGTCATTAATATCTGGTGCCTAAGTAAAGCTAAGTACGTGATTTTAAAATGTGACTTGATTGGTAGCAAAAAAAGTAAACCTCATCATTTTACAATCCATTTTGTCACATTTGAATGGTGCTAGACAGGCCTCACATGACCTGTTCATAATCAGCATATTTGAAAAGATAATGCAACATTGATTCTTTCTATTTGCTTTTCGATTTCAGTGTAGTGTCTTAGGAGACACTCAAGATTTATTTTCAAGATTTTCTTTGCCAGGAGGGTTAAAATGTACTTTCAAAAATATTTCAGTAGAGGTTCATGGCTCCACAAAGTATCTCTACCTGCACAATAATCAGTTTCACTTCTTTATGTCACAGGAGCATATGGTCTCCTAACCTGTAATTACTATAGAGTTAATGGGGAACATGTATTACACAAACAGTAAAGTTGGAAAATTACAAACCATATTAGAAAATCACTCCTTTTGAAATTTCCAGACTGTTGGCAATAACATAAGCAAGTGGAGACATGAGTCATTCAATGGTATAATTTTCAAATATACCCTATTTTATGTCAGATTCTCAATTGTTTTATTTTAGCTGAAATGCTTGTATTTTTAAATGGTATCTGAAACTGAAATATAGAAGCAAGGCTAGATATCACAGTTAAGAAGCTTATGAACAAACTTTCACATTTCATTGCATGTGGGACCTCTAAGAGTTAGGAAAGGAACTGCAGGTAGAGGAGGGAAACAATCATGTAGGAAAAGAGGGGGAAGTCTGGAAATGAAACTGATGGCAGAGAAACTAAGGCAGCCTTTTACAGTTTTGGAGACAGTTTGCCTTTGGTATGAGTTTATGTTTACATGTATGCAATGTTGTATTGGCTGTCATTTTATTGGAGCCATGAGAGTTCCCAGCTCTTATCTTCTGCCCCTGGTTTCCCTCCTGTAGTCTATTCTGATTGCCTTTGCCAGTTGTGGGCTTTATCTCCAATCCTTTTCTCTCCTTCTGTATGTATTTCTTGCAAAAGGATGTGCCCCAGTATTTCCAACCAAGTCTCTGCAGTGGTAATTCCGGATGCATTGACCCTCCTCTGCTCCTTGCTCACAGCACCTTGGAGGTATGGTTGTTTTGGGAAGGTTAGTTCTGTGGATTTCTCTGTCATCTACAGTGGACTGCTGGCTACCACCCAGTGTCTCATGATGGGTACAGATATGCATTGGGCAAATTCAAGGGTCTCTCCAGTTAAATAAGAAAAGCGAATGAGTGCTTGGCGGGACAGATTTCTTGCAGATCGCTTTTTCCATTGGCAAAACAAAATAATTGCTGACATAGTTAGGACTTTTTATGTGTTTATTTACAAAATGAGCTTCCAGTGCATTTGTTTGAGAAGTGATAACAAACAATCAGAAATTTCCCAAAGGACACATGTGATCTCAAAAGCCAACAAATTTATCTTAGAATTTAAAAATGCCCATAAAAATTTGCCTGGAAATGCCGAGCCTAACAAAAAAAAATATACAACAAGCTTCAAGACTTTTATGGAAAGGAACAAGGAACTGAGGAACTGAGCATTACAAAAAGCTCGAAATAGGGTGAATGTGGGGCATTTTTATTTTGCATCAACAATTTGCATAATAAAGGATAGACTGACAAAAGAAGTGATTTAAAACAAAAAGGGTTAGTTGAATAATTAAAAAGCACATTATAACAACCAAACTTAAATGTAGCAAGATGAATAGCTCTTACATGCTATGGTGAGGTGGTACATAAAATCCTCAGATAGAAGCAAAGCGAATATGAAAATAAACTGCAAAAAAGAAATCATGTTTCGAGGTTGCTTTTTTTTTCAGGAAGACAGAATGACGTAGCTGCATGTATACATTTTTATATATATTTTTTTTTTTATAAAGTCATTTGTATTTCTATCTAATATGTCTGCCCTAAGGGTCTAACAAATACAAATGGGAAAATATAATTAATACAGAATTATAAAACCAACTGTGAAATGTATTTTCTTTATTTCCTCATGATAACTGGGGAGAAAGAAAAGCAAAGGGTACGACTGACATTCCTTGTTTAATGCAGCTTACTTAGTGACTGGCATAATGATAAGTGATGGTAATTTACCTTAAAAACCTTAATGAGTGGATCATTACTATAGAGAAATGGGAAGAAAACTTTAATCCCACAGAGGCAGAGCTCCATGGTTGGCTGTGCAATAACCAGACAGAACTCTGAATGAGATTCCCAAGCTTCTGTTCCCTAGATAAAATTTTCTCTCACTCCACTTTTGCAAAGGTAATGAGGAGGTAATGAGGCTTGACTTGAATTTTTTCAGCACTTGATTCCCTTCATTCCCCAGCAGGTTCCCATAGGATAGAGTAAGATGTTGGATTTATATAAAAGCTGTGCTGATAGATAGGTGGAGGAGGTGAGCCATGCTATTTGGTTTTGGATTCTGTCTGTATGAGAAGGGGTTCAGATAAATTTCAAGTTCTTTCAGCACTGTCAATTCACTCTGATAGTTTCCACAGAATAAGACAATTTGACGACATGCAGACCTTGTCAGGGCTGTTGACTGTTTATTTTGTCACTTTATTGATACTAAGCACTGACCTTTCTGTGCCACCTTTTCTTCCTCTTTCCCCCCCATTTTTCACTAGCTTAATACATACATCTGAGTAAATAATAAAACCCAAAAAGGTAGGCAGATACGTTGTATTAGATCATTAGCTTAATTTGAGCTGAAAGGTCTTTGTTGTAAGTTGGGGGTGGGAAGGGACCTGGGGACCTTTGCAAAGTATTTTGCTGGCAAGCTTGTTGAGATTTGATTGCCTTTGTTGTGATAATCTGAAATTAATTTGCACTTGAACCCATCTTTCTTCTGGGCTCAATTTAAACACGGTTATAATTATGCGCCCTGCATGAAATTGAGAACAGACACTGATATGACAAGTCTGAATTTTTTAATTCCCCAGGTACTAAAGGCTTTTTTCCCCACTTATCTCACAAGGTAATAAAACAAAATGTTCCAGTGAAGCACATGCTTAAGAGAGAGGTATTTGCCTGAGGGGAAACAGTAATAATCAGTGTATTGCTACACATTTACTCATGTACTTTCTCAGTAGGTCAATCTCTTTCTTTTAAAGTGATGTTAAACTTCTGCTAATATTAGTTGATTTGTACCTGGTACAATATAAAAAAGTAGAAATGATATGTTTTATTCTATTTTAGCAGCTCCTCATCTGAGAGGCTTTTTCTCAAACATCCATTTTGATAGATATTTTAAAAAAACCCACACCACTATTGAAGACTACCTCCTAACATCCACAATTGATCTTAGCAGTGCACCTTTCTTGTTCTCAGTATGAGCTGTAATATCCTTATCAGCATTCTTTTAGTTTTAACCCAGATTAGTGTTTTTGGTGAGGAATCTCATTAACTACAGTAAGCCCATCTTCTTTTGTGATTTCCTTTGGAATTGTAATGTACGAAAAGGCCACCAAGGTCAATGCCCTGGGCACAAATTCCTCTTTAAATCATCATTCAGCTCAGAGTAACAACATTCTCCTTAGAAATAGACATTTTTAAAGATCTGGAAAAAACTGCTCAGTTTCTTGGAAGTGAAAATCATCCGGAAGCGGAGTAGAAATTAAGAGCACAGGAAATTAAGTGCAGGGATCCACAGAATAACTATTTGTTAGATCCATCCATTTTCTTTTAGCCGGTATAATTCTTCTCTCTGCCTCCTAAATTTGTATACTGTGTCTTTTTGAATGAAAGAGAGGGCATTTTTTAGTTAAACTGTGCTACATTTTAACACAGGTTTTGAAGGTATTGATGATGCTACTGAGGTAACGTCTTTTAAGATTTAGCAGTAGCAATTGTGCTGTCCCCAAAAAGTTGTAGACTGCATTCAGCTGAGTTTCTTGAGCAAATTAAATAACTAAAAAAAAAATATAATCCCGTGTTTTTGACTAGTAAAGCAAGGGTGCTATTTCTGCCATACTATTTTACTAGGAGCAATGTAAAAAACAAGCCCAGTACACATGTTGAATATTTCACCATTCTCATTCAAATCTTTATTGCTATTGCACAAAACCAAATTAAGTGAAATAACTGAATAGCACCTCATTGTGGCTAAAAAGGAGTTTGGCCTTTGCCTTCTTAAAGGACTCAGTATTCATTTGAATGAAAAATTTTTTGACAGCTAACATTTTAACTAATGATGGTTTTCATGCTAACTGTAATGAAAATAAAAATGAAAATAGGTGGTGCAAAATTAATATTTATCCTACTCTGCCTTATGAAAAGAAGTATTGTGACCAGACTGGTACAGTTTGAAGGTAAAAGAGCAAAGCTACAAAAAGTAATATACGGAGTCATGATTTTTCTACATTGACAATAATGTTGGTTTCAGTTAGGTTTGTCAGAAATTTACTTTTTATTTTAAAACTTGTGTATTCTTAGTTTTTTTCAAATACCAATCTGCTGAGATGAAGGGGGAGTGGAAGTGATGTTAGATAATTTCGGTGAGGGTCTACCCTAATTGCAAAATGTGATATGAAAGTAGTCACTACATGATTGTTTTGTACTGAAATATCAGCGTCAATATCTATCATGAGGTGGATTTCCTAGAGTAGGCCTCTATGCATAAAATCTTATTAAAAAATTCTAAATGTATCTTCTGGTGTGTTCCCTGCCTCTCTACCACTTTGTTCAGAAATAAGTTTAGAAACAACAGAAACAACAAGTCAACTACACAACAAACTTTTACTCCACAACATGCCTACTGAAAAATACAGTAGCTCAAAGCAACAAAAAGTCACTAGAATGGAGAAATAAATAGGGGTTTTTTGTATCTTGAAACCTAGCAATCCCACGGTATCTTTAAACTGTAAGGTAGAAATGTGCTTAGTGTAGGACCAGCTACGTGACATCTAAAATGCAGTAATAATAATATGGGATGACACGCTAGGAGGGTACGTATGATAAGAACTGTGTGGCCACACATGGTGTGGTACATTTTCACCCCTTAGTTTATGTGTTTTGCTTTCCACTGCCACATTTTCTGGTGACTTTATCTAGTCTCGTTCAATCATGCTGTGCACATCACAGTCACTTACTGACAAGCAGCCCTAGCTGAAGCATTCAGAGAAACAACCTTCCACAAACAAAGCAGGCAAGTCCTGTTTCTCTTAAGATAAAATCTGCTGATCTCATTATTGATTGTCTGCTTTCAGGGGTTTTGTTTCCTGAAAGTTTGATATGGGGCAACAGAGGTGACAAAAGATTGGCACTGCGACCTGGAAATTAAATGGTCGACTATTAGATCAACGTCAAATAGGGTGAGGCTGAAGTGTTTGGCAAAAGCATTAGATGCTGTCTTGACTTAATCTCTCTCTCCCTCTTTCTCTCTCTTTCCTTTATCTTGAATCTGTTTTGAACCCTCCCAGGCAATTTACTATCCTTGTCATTGATTTTTATCACCTAATGTGCCCCTATGAAGAATTACTTTTTGAATGATAAATCAGCTTCCTCATTTAAACAATTGTATACCTCACCTTAATGTGAAAATAGCCACTGAAAGAAAAAAAAATATAGTAAGTATTAACATTAATCACTGACCAGTGGAACCCTTGTGATTTTGAAAGGAGCACCAGATTTTCTTTTATTACGGAGGGGATAACTGTACTCGAAATAAATGATGAACCCTCTCTTTTATTAAACTGTAACTGTTAAGAAATAAATTACAGTGGCAAAATGCAGTCAGAGAGCTGGAGGGGGGGAAAAAAAAAGAAAAGAAAGGAAGGAACTGCTTAGTAAAGCAAACTTGTAATCATTATCCAGTGTTTTCTGCAAATAGATAGCCTGTAATATGCTCAGACGCACTCCTCATTTCACAGGTGTTATGGTCATGTATTTAAGAAGTGTTTTAAGGAAGACCACAGTGATAATGAGTAACGGAATGGCCTTTTCTAATAGTCCTTTATCCTCCATCTTTCTGTATCACTTTTTCCCCACATGGCCGGCCCTCTATAATTATCTGAAAATCTCTCCTTTTTCCGGTTGGAGGTCCTGAACAGAAGTATACACTATCAGGTATTGAATGAAAGCATGTGTTGTATTATTTGCCACTTTTTAAAAATTTTTATTTTTCATTTTTTAATTATGGTGTCCAAAGGAAGATACGTTTTTTCACAGAGAAGAGTTAGTGGTACTATTTAGTATTGATATTTTCCTTGCTTAAGTGACTAAGTATATCAGAGAAAGTTTACTGGTTTGGTTAGCATTTTAGTACGCATATCAACCCTGATATTCTTGTAGTGAAAATGTTCAGAAAAAGTCCAAATGAAAGCTCTGAATCCAAGTAACCATTTATTGTTTTTAAGTGAAATGGGTGTATGAAAGGATTTAGTGTAAGTGCTCATTCAGCATGGGTCCCACTTGGAGAACATTTTAGAACCAAAACTTGTTAAAGAAGAAAAAATTATTTCTCGGTTCAGAAGGAAAATGTAGCCTGGGAGTTCTTCATTCATTGATGTTCATCTCATTTTAACCTGTGCTTTATAGTTTTTTGAAAAAAGGTTTCTGGACTATTTACGATACAGACATCCACAATCTCCATTGAAAAAAAAAGGAGAGAGGGGGATCCATAAACTGAAAACCACACTGTTTTAGCTGACCTCTGACAAATATAGGCTAAAGCTACTGCTGCTAATTCTCATCATTTTATCATGCATCTGATAATGCTTGATATTTTTCTTAAAGCTTCCTTTCCTGGAGTCTCATGAATACAAGACAATATGAGGTTTACTAATTTCACCTCCCTCCCGCCCCGTAATTTCCTGGTCATTCAACTGGTCTTTGCTTCATGTATATTATAAAATAATAGATCTATCATGTTAATATTATAAAAATTGATAGGTATTCCATACAATACTCAAAAATTACTGGTTTATCATGCAGTCTCACTTTTTTGGTGGCCTGAATGAATGATCTCTGATCCACGGGGGGCTGGTCACACACCAAGGGTTGATATTTAGTCAGTTCCACAGATAATGTATTTGTCCACTTCCCCAAGAGACAACTGTAAGGAAAACACTGATCTAGTTCTCTTTTTTCTCCTGCCTGAAGTATGGAAGAGGGAAGGAAATGGATCAAGGCCTTACAAACCCTAGCCACAGGAATAAAAAATTAATGTAGTGAAGAGTTTGGAAGAGACATTTTGCAGAGTCTGTAACAATTGCATGAAAGTAGATGGTTTTACTTTGTCACTGGAAAGGAAAACATTTCTGAGGCTTTCCATACCGACTTGTCTCTAGAACATACATTAGTTCTTCAAATATATTGTCACTGAATGTTTTTTTGTAAGTCATATGACTGAAAATTGACTTCAGAAGTTCATTTCAGTAGCTCTTTCAGACACCCTGGTTGTATTAGATGGTAGAATATCTATGTATGTTGGTCCTAAGATGTCAGCACTACCAGTTGAAAAAGTTGTTTGGGATGTTAAAGTGGTGACGCTGTAACAGTGACAACTTCAGAGCTCTCTAATGTGAAACTAAGTCTTAACTGCTAGTCTCTTGAATCAATATGTGTTGCATCAATTCCCTCCATTCTGGAGTAACTCAAGAGAGCGTACATGTTCATCAATCCCTCCTTGTCACCTCTGCTCTCACTCTCCATATGTTATATAGAGAATGAAGCACACTTAAAACATTTCATTTCTAGTCCATAGAACATTTTGTCATTATATTCTCTCAACAGCTCTGGTTTTCTTGTGCTGAGGCACTGCATTCTTCATTTTTCTTGTTTCCTTGACAAGAAAAGTAATACAATGCTTTTCCAAAATGAACAATTAGAACCACACTTCAGTCCTTTGAACTAGTATATAAAGGTTTGTGGTTGAGTTGCCTATATATTCCTCTTGTCTGCAAGTACTTACAGGGCCTTCTTGGCATTCTGAAGTTTGAAGCTTTGTATTATATTGCATGTATCATCCTGCAGAAGACACTTGGAGTCACATATGGCTTTTTATGTATCCAAATCCAAGGTCATCCAGAATTTCTATTATTTTTTCTTCTAGTATAGTGCAATTCTGTATCAAAAACTGCAGGAAAAAAACTTATCATAATCCTATTTAAAATTATCCCATGAACAATTGAAAGCCATTCATTTGCAACAAAGTATTGAAAACTAAATGAAAACTGCATACTAAATCCCTGAATCTTTACTTATGGTCACGTAGTTTAACTAAACACTGCTTTTCATCTGCATTCTTTTGTATGGGGCAAAAAGTAAAAGCTACTTGTCAAGTAAAAGCTACTTGTCAAGTAAAAGAAAAATATACCTGCTACTTTAAGAGTAAGTAAATCTGAGTAGCTGTTTCTCAGTCAAATATGCTGCCTTTTCTTTACGCTATACTAAATCTGAGAGAACTCAGATTTCAAGTTTAACAGATGAAAAAATTGTAGGACATCTTGAGTGGTCCATAAGACCAAATAAACTGAGTGAGTAGAGATAATACACGTGATAATACACATTCACATTCTGACTCTTCTGTGCACAGGCAGAAGTGCAAAATCGTTCACCTTAAATCCCATGCTTCATTTTTAGCTAAGCCTGATTGTAATTTAACTGGGTTTTTTGTACGTTTTCTAATGAAGTGTTCTGTTGACCAGTGCAGGCACAGGACAGCTAAAACACAGAATATTTAAGCTGTGATTGGGCAGGCTAAATATTATCATCCAGATAACAAGTTAGGGAGTAACTACAAGCGCTCTTATGCCTGCAAATCCGAGAGGGGGGTACCCCTAAGGAGGGGAGCAACGGCAGGCAGCTGGGACAGGCTGAGGACAGAAACTTCTTGACTCCGTTTAGCTGAAACGAGAACAATGTGTCTGCTTATAGCTATTGCACTTCACCTGCCCTAAAATGTTTTTTTTTTGTGTTGGAGTCTTCAGCTGACAACTTTGCAGAACTGCTATGGTGGCTGTGCTGCCTCCAGAAATGGCCTCTGGGATGAGGAAATTTCCCTGAAGGAGGAGAGCATCTTGTCGAACATTTAAATTGGCACACTGGTAAAGTCCCTGCTAAGGAAACATTTTTTAGTCTATATTATTTATGCAACTTAATGAAATCAATAAATATGAGCAATTTCATTACTTGCAGTTATTATTTATGAGGTTTAAATTTTGCCTTTTACCCACTATCCATGCCAAGGCTGATAGGAGTCCCAAGAGCACCCAAATGAGGGTAATTTGAAAAATAATAGCATAGTTGTAAATATGTAAGAAATATTTCCTTCTTTTTGACCTGTATCTATGCTTGCACAGGTTTTCATGTGCTTTAGAGCAATCTTGAAGCTTCTGTATTTTTTTTCTGGCTGGGAGCAGAACTCAAGAGATTGCCAGATCTCATCTCAAATTGAGATGAGATTGAGATTGCATTTTAAACTGCCTACCTATTGAATTTGTGGTGGCTTAGGGATTACCTATGCCATCTGACTGCTCCTTCAGTCTGAGAAAGTTGTGTTGTGATCCTGATATTTTCCAGTGAGCTCAATAGCAATGAGTACACTTGCTAAGTCATTCTGATGCTGAGAAAAATAAAAATTAGTGTGTAGGATCATATCTTCAGGATCTTGTCTTCAAGCATGTGGGCTTTACTATATCCTTTTTGAGAGTTTTAAAATGTAATTTTCTGAAGGCTGCAGTTCACATGTATAAAACATGTTTGTGTTCACATGTAGTTCACATTATATATGTATAGGTATATGACATAGCCTTAATTACTTTAAGAAACACTGGACTCCAAGCAGCCCAAGTGATTTTCATGAGAATTTTTATTCTGTGATGGACTGTTCAACATTTATTATTATTATATCTTATTTTCATTTTTATGTTTTCCACAACAGTATTGCTATCGGTGTATACATGGAGTTGGTGCAAAGTTGGATATTCATTTTTAAGGAGAAAGGGTTGGTTTTGTTTGTTTGTTTGTTTGTTTTAGTTGTGTTTTTTTTTTTTTTTAATTAATCATGCTGTGGCCCTGTGGGAACATTTCTGGTCACAGATACCTCATCTTTTTGAGAAAGTAAAGTAGATTGTTTTGCTTGGCTTTGATAAAGGTTTGTCTAGGCAGATCCATCTGCTCTTCTCACTACAATTAGTCTCTTCACAAAGATTTTTTGGCTGCGCCATCCTCGTCTCAATGGAGGTGCCCAATCCCCAGGGCTGGGGCTGCCCTGGCTGCATGCTGACTCCCTGTCTGCAGGGCTGCACCCCGACATACGGAACAGAGAACCGACTGTTGTGCAAAAAGAGCTGAATTAAGTGATAATTTGTAATTTATGGAGGATAAATTCCTTTGTACAGCAAGTCATGCCTATTTCACACAAACTCACCTGTTGGATCAGTACATAGTCTTAGTAAATCTATTGTGCCCCATTGCGGATGACAATACCATAATGACAAAGAAAACACATTTATGAAGTTTTCTTCTGAGGATGACATGGCTACATACAGTAACATGCACAGGAAGCCAGAAAAAATATTTTTTGAAAGAGCAGTACATTACACGTTTCTACTGAGGATAAAGAAACAAATATACCATTTTTGGCTAACAGGTGAGAGATCAATGGACAACAAACTTAGAGCTGTGTTTCAAATGTGTTTTCATAGATAATGAATATGTGTTGAAACTGAACACTCTATACTTGTTTGAATGATGTTACTTACATTTTCTCTATCTTGGTTCTCATTAGAAGAAAGTAATTTATAATGATACTTTAAAAGTTAAAAAAACTCAGAATTTCAGCAATATAAATGTTTTTAAATGGCTAGTCTTTTCCTCCCGAGGACATTCCCATTCGAATGGGATTTTATAGCTTTTCTCAAGACTCTTGTGTTTTCATAAACATTGATTTAGTATGCTGTCCTGTTGTTTGCAAGAGTGTAGAAGAATTTCTTTTCATTTCTGATCATATTTTGCTTTTGGACTAATTCCTTTCAGATCACGTGTTTGATGCATTGTTTTAGAACTGGAAGAAAATATTTGAGGAGAAAGGCAGAGCTGAACCACCTTCTGCTTCTACAGGCGTAAAAGTCAAGAGCTGTTGACCCCTCAGCCAAAGGTAAGTATAGCATTAGCTTGACACCTACTGAAATCTGTCAACTGATTTTGGTGGATGTGGAGCGTCCTGCCATCAGGTCTCCAGTGTTCTCAAGACCTAACAAAATAAGAAGGTAAAGGAATGATTGTCTGAAGAAGAAAGTCATCAAACAACAACAAAAGAGTGTGATTTGATCCATTCAGGAAAGAGGGGCAAATATAGACAAACTTTGGCTTTGAAGGTTGTGTCTGACCTCAACAGAGCTGAGCTAGAGTAAACCATGCACACAATAAGCAGATGAGTTAAAAAGCACTACCAGTGTGGAAATTCCACCGTATCAGGCATAGCAATTGTTTAGATGTGCACACTGACATCTGCCACTATGCATATTTGTTTTGCGCTGGCTCCTGTTGTGCTGCTTCATGCATGCATTGGATGGAGCCAGGAGGGAACAGAGTAGACAAACCACTCCTGATGCCCGTTGTCTTTCTCCTGGCAACTTCGTGGTATTACTGAAAGAGGCAATGGTTCTTCATCTTACATTCCACTCCCTCACTGCCTCGTGTATATTTGTAGTGTGCTTTCCCCGGTGACAAAATGCTGAATAGCTCCAAACACACATTTCCTTGTATTTTCTGACTGGATTTTTGGCTTCCAACAGTACATGGTAATTTCAGCCAAGAAGGAAAATAATATCCTTTAGATGTGATGTTCCACTAGTAAAGAGTCAATTTTCTTTATCCAGCTGCAAATTGTTTTGGACTGTGAATTATGCAGATTGTGCAATAAAGGCATATAACACTCATGTCACATGTCCCTAGAAAATAGATCTGTTTTATAGGGATATAACTCAGTTTGAATGTGGTCCTTGGTATTCTTCACTGGTCTCTACCAATTCATTAGTATTTAAATTTATGTTAATTTCATCAAGGTGTGAAAAGATCTTTTTTTGCATATACATGAACCAACGATATTACTATTCAACCAGCTATTTTCCTTTTTTTACCCTGGAGAAGCTTGTTGTATGTTAACAGAAAGAGAAAAGGGGAGATTATAAAAGCCCATTTTTGAAAACTCAGGAAAGGTAGCCATTGAACCTGTTTTTAAAGGAGCTATCCAGTATTCTTGTTCCTGGTCTGAGTGAAAATTTTGAATGGTATCTCCATGGCATGCTACACTTCTGGAACATATATACAGAGAACATGTGTATTACTCTATAAGGTTACCCTCCTGGGACATTCCAGTGTTGTACTATAACTATGAAAAATCTATACAAAGGCAACTGTGCTGGTAGAACATATAAATGTTTATTACATTTCAGAGTTCAATAAAGAGTGGTTCTCAAATTTTTTAAGGTCCGTATTTTCTTCAGAAATAACAACGCAAATCCAAATTTTTTGGAGAAAGCAGCTCACAACTTTAATCAGGAAACAACTATAATTTTCTGTTAAAACTACTGTCAATTCAAAATAATCTTAGGATACTCTTGTTACTCCCTTTGACTGTTGTCTTCTATTTAATTCTATTTCTGGATCAAGGTACTATTTCTGCTGGGCCAAAATAAATAATCACCGTCATATATGGAATTAGTATTTATGAACTAAATCCTTTTATTGACTGAACGAAAACAAAAGGTATACTCAGTGCATTTCCAAAGACCTTTTAAGTGGTTCAACAAAGCACATAATACAGGCCTTGTCTTACATGTCTGTGATGATACAGTTTAATAGTGTTATAAGGCTATGTTGGTGTGTAGTTGTCATGATGGTAGATTGTGCTGGTCTGTATAGATTTACTGTCATTCTTTGGGCTTTTCATACATGACAGAGGTTGTCTGAAGCACAGCAGGAACATGAAGCTTGCAGGGGTTAAGTGTTACTTGCCTCCTGGCTCGCTACATAGTCCTTTCTGCACACATACAGAGATGAGGTGCAGGGTACATCCGTCACTGGGCCGATGACATGATGGATTACTCGTGTCATTGTCAGTACAGTCAAAATCACTCTGCTGCCGATAAGGTGGTCCCTTTTCTTTACTCTGTTTGAGTGAAGCTATTTTTCCCTCTGGTTTTAAATCTGTAGCTCTCACAAACCTCCCTTAAATCAAAGATGGAAAAGGCTATTTTTAATTTTACAAAGTAGCTTTGGGCCATAGGAGACAAATTCCTTTGAAAATTACTTTCAAAATGGACAGATGCATTTTAAATATTTTACATCACTTCTTCTTTTCCGATCCTGAAAATAAAATACTTTTAGAGAGACACTGACTGTTTTCCTGAACACATTCTTCCTCGCGATTTATCAGAGAGACAGGCTCGGGTTTGAATTGCTGGCATTGCTTCCTGATTCTTCTTCTGTGTGGGGTACACGTGAAAACAGACAGCTATCTTTGTAGTAGCACTGGAGGAGAAAAAAGCACTGGAAAACGGCAGGGCTTTGGGAATGTTTGGAGGAGAGCTTTGCGAGAGCAGGGCAGCGGCAATAAAAAATTCAACAGGGGCCCTAATGCTGCCCAGCTCTCAGTTAGTCACAAACTCTTCTGCGTGCAGTGCTTGGTGCTGCAGTCTTTCCCCCATGCCAGCTGGTTCAGTAAAACATAAAGGGGACGATCTGGGGAAGAGACAGTAAATACAGCTCGTACAGAGGTACTGAAATCTCGGCTGCAGAAGAGGAGTGCTGACCATAGCATCTATTTTCCTGGAAAACTGCTGTCACTGAGAATTCAGTGACAGTTATCGCCACAGCCTTCCCTGACACAAAGTTTTGCTCCATAATGCCTTTCCCACCCTATCCCCGCAAGCCTAAAGGCGGAATTAAGGCTTGAACTCGCTCTTTACTGAAGTTGTGTAAGAGATAGAGCCAATCCACAAATAAGTAAACACATTTGGCAGGCAAGTGTGAAAAAGCCTTGCTGGGCTTCTGACGCCACGCGAGCACCGCTTCTATCCCAGGATGGATATTAGGAGGCTTTCGTGGCACACAGGGGTGCTGCCCCATGCACAATGGCATGGTGACAACTCAGCCTAATTGTTTCTTACATTCTGATCCCAAAGCCAAAAATTTCACTGGAGAAATTGTGCTTGGGAGAAGGAAATTGTAGTCACTGTTTGGTTACTGGGTATAGAAAAAAGTTGGGGTGAAGTGTGTGCAGGCGTGTATGCAACTGCAATAATATTTTTTACTGTTCAAGCCTTTTTGAAGCCTGTGCTCTTAACCTGAAATATACGGCATAATTTCCATCCCACTGTAGATTCCATTTTATTTGCACTTTCATTCCAGTTTGTGTGCATCTATGTGCACACACAAAGCATAAACATAGTGTGTTGTCTGTATATATCGTCTCTGCAAATAATCAGAGAGAGTACAAAAATTTACTGAATTATTTCTGTCTTAAAACCAGAAATTCTTTCAAAAACACATGATCACACTTGCCTACGAACAGGAAAATCTTCCTACAGAAGCTACATGGCAGCTGACTGACTTAAAGAAAAACAAAACAACCGAAGTCTTGTGCATGCATATCAAGAGCACAAAAGATACATACTCTCCCATACTTACACACCCATGTATGCTGATACATCTAAATAGCTTTGTTTTGAAGTTTTAATCAGATTTAAATGGAAAGTTATTGAAGAGAACTGTGTGGTCTGAATTTTAATCCCTGAACCCACCAGCTTCTTTTTTATTGCATGTGGTGTGGCCTTGAATTGCAGAATGTTTTAAACATACATAATGAGCTCAATGTCAAACTGTTGAGCCTTTTGTCTTTAACAATAAGCACTTAGCTCAACTAAATGAATAGAAATTGCTTTAGTGAATTACAAAAGCCAAGGTTTTACAGTGCACTAATACTGACATTAATTAATGTAGACACTGTCATATTTTACAAGTATATGGGATTAAAATAAAACGTTAGAAAAATATAACATACATCAGTAAACAGACCAAATTTCAGCAGTCATAGATGCTGGATAAAAATACTTCTTCTACCGTAAGTATTTTTTTCTACCATAATACTTTTTTTCTGATTTTTTCGCATTTACATAGGCTACGCTTAGGACATATACGGTACTGGTTGAATGGCAAGAATGGGAAAGAAATAATGTAAACACTATGTGTAATTTTTTTAACTTGGAAAGAGATTACATCTCCAATTCATAACAGACACTTTCTCCTATCGTATTGCCTACAGGGTGTTTGTAATAGGATAACTTTTCTAACGTTAGAAAATAAGAGAACTTATTTCCTTCCCCCCAAAACAGGAGCACTATTCAGAAATTTACAGTAAATGGCAATTCATCGTTTAGAAATCCCTTCAACCTAGTACTAGAGTTGCTGCCAGAGATCTGAATGCTTTTGCCTAAATCTCTGTAATCCAATAAGCTTTTGTGTTTAGCAGCTTGTTTTGAAACTTGTATAGCACCCCAGCCTGTGTCTCCGTATGTTCGTTTGCAGGCAGGTGAGTGCCCGAGGGCCTGATTATTATTCAAGCCAGGAGGCCTTCACAGCCCCAACCAGAATGTAATTTGTAATTAACTGTCATTTACTTCTGTCTGCACTGACTTGTTGTTCAAAAGACAATGTATCTGAGCTGGTCACTAGCTTCCCTTTGTTGTGGATATGATGTCTCTCAGATCTAGTTGTATTCATAATGTTTAGAAAACCAAGTGCTTGCACTGTTGAAACCAAAGTGGGAAGGGGATTTCACTGATTTTTCCTAAATAAATTAGGTATACGCAATTAAGAATACTTAGGTATGTAAAATGAAGTATTTGATGCTCTGGGATGAGTTTCTGAGCAGAATAGTTAAGTTCATATGAGACACATTTAATTGAACTCCATTAGGGATAGAGCTTTCATGATTTGAACTTATTAAAGTTGAGATCTGTAAAATGAAAGTGCATATTTAAGTTGTGGGAATTTTTCTTCACCCATTTTAAATGTTGCAACTGTATTTTCTCACTGAAGCGGGGCCACTAATGTATTCTGTGAATGTACCCATATCATGAATTTGTAATTGTCCCCATGGTAATCTTTTGTTAGCTGAAATAAACAAAAGAATAACGTAATATCCACATTTATTTCTTTAAGAATTGTGCTTAGAATTATTATTGACATAATTTTAATTCACAAACAGTAAAAAAAATTAAAATAAATCTTTTTCTGTTTAAACTCTGTTTCATGCACTTGTCTGTGAGAAAGCAGGCATGACATTGCAACAATAGGTATCCACACACAAAGGCACTTTAAAAACAGGTTAAACCTATCTAATCCCGACTTTTAGCTCAGCCTAAAAACACTCTGCTGCTATTTTGCCAGAGCAGAACTTTTGTCCCGCTTCATTTCTTTTGTCGCTGCTGCTGTTATTGCTGTTGACGATTTCTTCTTCCACCTTCGCAGGTGCCATTGCCATCCCTCGCCTGGGCAGCCGGGGTGAGGGACTCCGGGGACAGGGGCACCAGGAGACCCCCAGGGCTGATCCCAAGCCCCGGCCTGTCAGCACCTACGGGTAAAAGGAACATTTCCCTCTGGCTCAGCAGAGCTCTTGGCCTGCTCTGCCTTTCCCAGCACTATCACGTCAGATTGCATATTCTGGGCGGTATATGCTGGTCAAGGGGATGCATAAAAAGGCTCAATGGCATTCTTTTGTCGTACTTAAAAGGGGGGGTGGTGGAGAGAAAAGAAAGAGAAGAAAGAGCAACGTCTATAGGAACAGCTTTCCCCCCACAGTGATTTGCATAAAGTTGGATTAAATAGCGCTTCAAGCCCCAAAAGGCTGATTACTTACACTGGGCCTTATTAATTATTTCCTTCTTTATTTGAAACAATTACGGGGAGAAAACAAACACCACGTCACTATTTCTTTAAGGCCGGGGAGCAATAAAAGCGTGAGACCCTGAAGAAAGCCTGCTTTTTGTGGAGTGTTTTCTGTTCTCGCCAGCCACGTCGGGGCTAGCAATTCCCATGTGTTATCAAAAGAGACAAGAAGCAGCAGGCTTTAGCACCTAGCTGAGCGGGATTGCTACATGCCACTCTAAGTGCGATTAAGCTTCCTTTAGTGCACCGGTGACATCACTGATGGCTCAAAGCTGCAGCTACTCAAGAGTATTAGAATGCATTTCATGCTTGGCTTACTCAAAACTGCAGAGCTAAAATTTACACCTTATTTGATGTTCTTCTCCCTGCTGTTAATTGGTAAAGGGATCTCTGACCCTTTTGATCTCTGCTACAATCCTCTAAATGCCCAGGTCTGCTAAACTGTTCAGCAGGAGATGCTCAGCAGTTGCCCAGTAATGTGAAGTCTTTTTTTGGCTTTCTTGCCTTTGGTTTACATCCAAGTTGCACAGAAATAAGAGATGACAGTTGTTATAGATATGCCGGTTTAATTACTTGTCAGCTTATAGCTGATATCTCGGCTAGCCAACGTGGAAGCTTAACTTTCTTCTAGTAGCTTAAAGCATGACCAACTGCTAGTGCTTTAGTATTTAGCCATAAAACTCTGGATACATTTAAGATAAAAAATAAAATAGAGGAACAGCCTTTTTGATTTACTTGCAAAAGTGATCAGCTTTTGGTGCTCTCGATTTCATGTAGATCTTAGGTAACGTAAAATTATTTGGTCATATTGACATCTAAGTGGATATCAGGCTTGTTTTAATTCCAATTTATAATTGCATGGGGAACGCTGAATACACTTTTCCCCTGCTACCTTTGAAATGAGAGACTTAAAGTCTTTATGAGAATAAAGGAGAGGTGTATTGTGTTGACTCGACTACAAATATTACTATATAAAGCTTTACCAGCTTTCCTTGAAGAAGCATCCCTTTGAAAGGAGCCTAGCGCATATATTCTTAATGTATATGTGATTAAAAGCGATTAGCGTGCACACACCTCTGCATATGGCTGAATTAATTGCACGTAATACTGTGAATTTTAATGGAGGTGACGGTAGCCGTTAAGCACCTTTGAAGAATTTGCTTAGCGGAGAACAAATGAGGAATGCCGTAATAATTGTCGCCTATAGGTGAAGGCTGGCTAAAACGTGACCCCACGGTTGAGACACCACGCTCTCCCCCTCCAAACCCTGTCAGAGGTTTTTAGTGTTTATCCCAGGCTTTGTTATCCACCAAGATACATAGTTTCCATTGAAGTGAAACAGATTATTGGTTACTATAGTTTCCCTATTGCTCAATTCAGTGCTGTGAAAAGCCAGGCACAATAGGTTTAAAAGTCCAGTTAGGACAAATAAATCCATGTTGAGAAGAATGGGAGAGAAGATACCTGTTCTTCTGTCTTTGATGTATTCTTTATTTTGTAGGATAGAAGGGGAATTAGTGGAGGGTTAATTGTTTGGTGCTTAGAGCTCTGTCTTTCCAGTTTACTGCAGAATGAAATATAGTGCTATAAAGACAAAGTGAATATTGTTTGACTTCTTCCCCTCCCCCCTCCTTTCCAGTCTTCAAGATGTGCAAGATACTGTAGCTGTGCGGTGGAGACAGGAATACAGATTTGCGAGCTTAATCTCTGGCATTATATTTTCCCTGCGCCGAGTCGCGTCCGCACAGTGTTTGCCTCCTTCCCATGCCAAATGGTAAATGGTATTTTCTTATATCCTGAGAAAATTACTCCACCCAGAATTTGGAGGTTAAGCTACAGAAAATTTACATTAAGGGAAGTGAAAATGTCAGCTTTCACCAGGATACATCAAGAACCAACCATCTGATCACGCTGGCAAAATTAATGTATTCTAGAAGGCCAACACACAAATGTTAAGAAGGACTTGATGATACAGTGCAGATTAAAGCAGTGGCTTTTGTGCCTCTGGAAGCTATGTTTGCATTCAGCCCAGTATGACTAGGAAAAAAGTTAATTTGATTTGATAGCTGAAAAGGTCACACATTTTGTTCTGCGCCTTGCATGCTATTTCTCTTAACTAGATTTCTCCATTTCAGCCAGAGCTCACTTCTAAGGATTTCTGCTTTGCTATAGCCCTTGTTGAATCCTGCCAAGAAACAAGTTGTGGACAGCATTCTACATGCATAATACAATAGCAAAATGGAAAACCACTGAAGTCAAACTGTGTTCCAAGCTTATTTGGCTTCGTTTATCCTATATTTCTTATTCTTCTGTGCAAGCTCATGGGGAATAGGAAAAAGGATGGAGAGGAACAGAGTTAATCAAGCGCAGCCTGCAAAATACAGCACAGGTAAACTACAGAAAAGCTTAAATATTGGCAATCTCTACCAAAAGTGCAACCTTCTTCTCTGAAGGTGGTATTTGACATTGCTGAAGGTTTCATCTTGATTACTTTCAATAAAATCCAAAGTAAGGATGACTGTCTTGGCTCACTAAGCAACAAGGTTTTATCACTAATTACAATCCTTTATTACCAGTAGTTTAATAGGTTTATGATAGGTCATAAAACAATTCAGCATGGGAGTACATAAAAGGAATAGGTTATACAGCTGTGACATCTTAATATCTATTCATTGTAATCATTTTATGATCTTTAATGGTAGTATTTTTTAAATAAGTTTGTATGCTTTTACATGGAATAGATGGCCACCAAAAATGGGAGGTGGAGGAAAACCACATAAATATAGAGTAAAATACTTAATGAGGCATTTTGAAAACTTCTAATGTCAAAAGCATGTAGACTGTATCACGCATGTGGAGTCTCATTATGGGTAATTATAATAAAATTATAAGTGCTATAATAATTCTAACCTTGAAGGCACAATAAAGGATAGTTATATTTGCCTTCCTAGCCCACACATCTGAGACGTTTTCCTCATTAATTATATTTCATGTAAGTATAATTATGTAGTGTAAGACTAAAATTCGAAAGCATTTGCTAAATCGCTGTTAATGGCAGCCTTATTCTTCAGAGCTTTAATATAACTAATTATATCTAAAGTTATAGGCTGAAATAAGAAATGGAAACAAAGTAAAATTTACACTGTATGGGATTTTTTTCCCTACTGATTGTTTTAATCTGTAATGTAATTAATGAATGGAAAGTAAGTTAGTAGAGAAAATGGATTATTGTTTGAAACGATAGTAAAAGTCAATCCTAATTCCTCCAGTATAAGTTATTTTGACTTTGGCTTCACTGGAATCATGTTCATCTAAAACTCTACATTTTCTGTGACACAGAACATTATGTTATGAGTTTATAGGCATTTTTGGAGATGGTATGCCTACACAAACTATTCTGATGGTTTCTGTATTGCATAAAATATTTGACCATATTAAAATATCAAGTCACACTATTCATTACAACAGGAAAACAGCATTTTGAGGTGTTGTAATACTTAATTTGCTAGGATTTGGCTTGTCATATTTGTTCACAAGTCTATACCTTTATCCATCCACTGATGGCTACATTAGTAGCTTTGTTGGTAATACAATTATTTCAACTTTACCTTGAAAATAAATGTAAACTTAATACCTCAAGATGAAATAATACAATACAAAGATACAGAGGTTTTTCTTCTTCACTATGAGTATTTAATTAACTATGAACAGCACTACATATTGCAGGATAGAGAAGCAAATATATTTTCACGGACATAAAGGAGAACAAAAATTACTCAGAATGTAATGTAAGTTTTTAAATAACTTAGGGTAGCTACTGACTTTAAAAAATAATACTTAATATTCAAGGATTATTTTTTTTTAACGAAAAAAAAGGTTCAGCCACGGAATAGCTGGAGGGGGGCAACCTGAAGTTCTTTGCAATGATGAAAAATGATTTACAAGTTATTGTGACCTAGTTTTGAAGAGGGAAAATACACAGGGATTCAACATAAAATTAAAGCTATACATCTTAAAATTAAAGCTATGCATCTGTTTTCCTTCCTTTCCTTACCATAGTTTATTATGTATCACTACAAAACTGTAAATAGCTACAGAATGCATGTGAGAATTTAACACACCTAAGATAACATAAACTTGTTTATTTTACACGTGCACACACAAACACATACCTTTTCTTAAAGTATATATTCCCACATAAATTATATCGTGATTTCAGGCTTTATCAGGATCAATGATGCTCAGGGTGAGACATTCCATAAGAATATAGTAAACCATCTTTTAGTTCTCGCTGCTGGGTGTTTCATCTACTTGCACATCTGTTCCAAAGTGGATATTTAGATGCACATCACAGGTTTATACACTTTTGACGTTCCAGACAATAGGACTTCTTTAAAGAGCAGTGCTTTGAAGTACTTTATAATGGAAGAGGAATACTTCAGGCCTGATACATTTCTTCTATCCGCAAGGAGGACAGTAGGATGTAGGGGAAAAAAAAAAAGAGCAAAATCCGGAGAATGGACTACTTTTGTTTTGTAATCTGTGTAGATGCTACAATCATCTATTCCTGTGTTGTATTAAAGCACCAAGCTTTAGGTGAGGTTATAACCTAGAAAACAGTGGAAGCAAGACTAACAGGGAGAAGAACCTAAGATTTAAGCACCCTAAATATTTGTCCACTTGTTTGCAAGGACTGCTTCATCTTTTCTAGATGGAAATCATATCTGGTTCGTTCAATGGATAAGAAAAGGGATATTTTTCCATTCAGAAATCCCTTTCTTTCTATGCTGTCCTGGTCAAGTTGCAATTCATAGAGCTGTTAGAAAACCGAGGTCTTCTGGACTTAAAATAGAAGGGGCTGCAGTAAAACAGAAGGAATCCTGACATTGCAGAAATCTCTCCCTGTTGTTGTCCTTAGCCCCTTTTCCTTCCAGAGACACACTGCTGCAGGTCTAAGTCAATTTAGGTGGGGTTTGTGAGAGAGGATTTGAGGAGTTGTACTGAAGTACAAAGCTGGTGTTGTAGTGTTTGGATTTACATTGAGGCTTCCTATGCGATTAGTTAATAGTTTCAGCTGATACGGTGTTTGTAATTTAACTACGGTATTTGGAATGCCAGGCACCTATCTTTTCGTATATGTTTTATAAAATAAAAGAATAACGATGTCATTTATGCACCCACGTCCCTGTTACGCATTTAAATGGGAAGATCTTATTGTGCCTATCAGTCTCCCTTTGCACAGAATGCAATTATTAAATTGTTGTTATTCTGTTTCTGATAAAATGAATAATTTCCCTAAGCAAATAGTCAGTAATAAGTGAAATGGCTTCAATTACTTTGATGCCATAGTGACAATTGCTTTTCTTTTCTTTTTGGATGTTCTCATTACTAAGGGTCTTTCTACGAGGACAAGTTAGGGGCTGTTGCTAATAGGGCATGTTGCTAATAAAATCTTTTCCATTCTTTCTTCTCATTTTACATCCTACTTTGGGCAATGTTTTGACAGAGGTTTTGTGGAAACAGAGTATCACAGTATGGTGCTATCTTTTGCTTTCTGAGTCCCGTTTTTATTTGCTTTTTGACTGTTTTGCACATCCTGTACTAAAGGATAAAGCCACAGGAGGATTCAGGTGTGATAAAAGTTAAGTGTTGCCATAAATTAGATCCAGTGAATAATGTTAAGCACCAACAAATTAATCAAAGCAGCAGCTAACTTTTCAGTGCCTGGCCCTCAGACAATAATTAAAACCCAATGTTCCTAATATCCCTCTAAAGGGTATGGGCTGATTGGCAAGTAATCCTGAACACCCACATGTGGAGTGAGGAGCCAGCTGAAGCAGCTGATAAGAAACATAATGTGATGCTTGAGTCTGATATCTCAAGCTGTTTCTCTCTAGAGTTTATCTGAGGGAAGATGGCAGGATGGCGCTGTCCTTAGGATATCTGTGTTTTGGAAGTCCCTCTTGAGCATCGCTGAGGGACAAGGCTACCTCTGAGTAGGACACTGAGATGGACTGAGATGGACAAGGCTACCTCTTTTCAAAATGTCATTGTCAAGATGATAGGACCGCTATTAATAGATTTATTACATTCATTGCTATTTAAAAACAAGCGTGCTAAGCTTAATTTTACTTGGAGCAAATCACCTTGTTTTAATGTAACTGGAATGAATTTTCACCTGTGAGGCATAAACTGTCAGAGCTCTTTCATGTCACAAATTCTTTCACTTTTGAGAGAAATGAAGGAATCTTCCTTCAATCCAAGAAGAACTAATGCAACAAGAATATTCAAGTCCAGTCACTTAATGGTTTTATTTAACAATTACTTCAGAGTTTTGCCTCTATTCTCTATTTGTTCACAAGTCCTCTTTTTCTGGAAACTCCTTTGGATTTCGTAAGACCTTTTTTCTACATGCATTAGTGTAAATAGTTTACATGGCCATCATCAGCAAAAAAACACACATTTTTTTGTGTTCTTTCCTTTTTTTTTTTGTTAATCAAAAATGTATAGACTACCTTGTCCCTTAATGCTTTATTACCACCTCCTTAAATGTCAAGGGCTTAGAAAAGTTGTCTAGCTAGTGATATTCAACTGAGTGTTCCTATAGGGAATCAACATCAAATGTCTCCTTGAAATCTTGTTCCTTTAACACGCACAGAGATAAGTAGAATTAAGTCTGAGGTCCATGCCTTTCAAAGAAATGATGCACCTTAAAGACAATGCTAACAGTGTAAAATTATAGAAGTACAAGTCTTAGCATAAAAAGTGCAGCATGGTACAACTTATATCTTCCAGTATTAGGATTAATACAAATAAAGCATTTCACTTACCTCAAAGTCTTTCCTCATTATGTTATTCATTATCTAGTGCAAATCTACTCGTCTCTTCATCTCTGTTTTCTTGCCTTTGATTAACATAAATAACTTCATGTATGTTTTTTTAATCTTTTCATAATTTGATGCTTAACTCATTTTCAGCATTTGTACCTGCTCTTTACTAGAGACAGCACCCAGCATTTTAGAAGTTCAACCAAATTGGTCTCATGCAGTCAAATTGTCGTCTCATGTAGTTTCCTCCCAAGTACAGAAAATGCCCACCTGAAACATTAATTTCACATCCTTGTCATGAGTAACAAAACTACATTTGGAGTTGTATCAAAATAGTTACTGGAAGACAAAAAACTTTCCCTACTTCCAAGATGTAATATACTCCAAATTTCCACTAAAACTTCCTTTAAATAAAGGTAAAGTATCAGTAAAACTTGTGCATGAATCAAGTTTGGATTCCAATCAAGATTTGGATTGGTTTCCTATGCAACTGTTGTCTGACTCAGTATTCAGAGTTGAAACGAATTTTACCTTTGAAAGAAAAGTTGTAATCATCAACCTGCTTGAATATGACTACAGAATGAGATGTTCGTATCTGATTCAGGATATCAAGTTGGTCCAGATAGTGCTGGTTTACATTAGTACTATTAAATTTCAAAAACACTCTTTAATGGATTTTTGAAGCCTACCAGCATCAGATTTTATACACATATCAACTACTTGTACTTATTTACAATTACCCCATGAAATGATTTTCAAAACTCTGTTTTCTTGTTTTGGAGTATGAATAACCACAAAATCACTTAATTTTAAAAAATGTAATTGAACACTTCTCAGTTTTTACTGTATATTGGAATGTTGTCTGCTAGGTACTTTAAATAATAATCTTAACTCAAATGCTTTGATTACAGAAATTTCTCTTATATACTTGAAATGTTAATTCCATACAGAACTGAGAGAAAAAGAAAAAAATATAAAAAAAAAAGGAAAAGAAAGAAAGCACAGTGTATATTCATTGCATCCATTTAAAAGCTCTTGATTCTGTTCCTGAGGGTGATTCTATCCTCCCCAGACATATGGTATAGTTTATTTCATAGCTAGGGATTTAAATCATTTAAATAAAATTTTGAACAATCTTTTGGGCCTAAATTATTCTCTACAAAAGACAGTCAGAGAATTCAGGAAGGTCCCATACTATGTGAATGAGACCGCTGCCATGTCAGAGAAAGAAGAGGATGAAACCAGTTAAGAGTAGAACTCCCCTGACCTTGGCAAAGCATTACAGCTATCTTCTTTCTGAAAACTCTGGATTCAATATTGGACATAAAAGACATATGGGAAGTTTTACTTGTTTCCTTGACTTGCACACTGTTTCCATTGGTGGCATCTTGTTTTCATTAGCCAATTTTCTTGAACCAGCTTGCAGTCACCTCTCTTGTCCACTGTCTACCAGACCCCGACACTAGCGCAGTCGTCTCCCTTCACTCAAGCCACAAGTTAGTGCCCATGTACCTTTAGGGTTAAATGTCACATGAAAGAGGAACTTGAGCCCGAGCACTCCAGTTTAATCCAGTCTTCTGTGTATACCGATACATTGGAAACCCATTACTTGCATTCATAAGTAGTTTCTCTTGTTAGTAGCCCTAGCAACCACTATGAGCAAAGGACATTTCAATCTGGCTCATAATTATTTATTATTCCTCTCAAATCCTCTGTGTTTCGTTTGATATATTAACAGAAACATCCTTAGGAGACCAAGGAGAGGAGAGACTTGGGATACTGCTTGTTGTCTGTGGGACAGAAGCACTGAGGGAAGGGTGGAAATGTTGGCAACCTTGAAATCATCTCCACTCCACAGAGCTCCAGACTTGCTAGACATTAAATATCATTACTCTGCCCTTCTTAATGCAATCCCACAAGTTGGACAACATGCTTTATTAGAGCTGAGAGACTTAAAATTTGACATCAGATGTAACTAGCACAACTGCACTGGTTCCCAGTCTCATTTGATTCATACCCAAATTAATACCTCTTGGGCAGGATCTGAGCCAAAAGCCTCAGCATGCCATTCAACTGGGTCTCGAGGGTTTCATACATGCTCAGATTATGCATGACTTTAATCCTATTGCACATTAAACAGCATGAATAGGACAACATCTTGGTCAGCTGAAATCCTAAAACAATATTTAGATCAGACTAACTGGTACTAAGCATCTTGTACTTAGCTGCTCTCCCAAACACAGTGTTTTTTCCTGACAAGTCTTTCCTTGCCCACTGGGTCAGGGATCAAAAAGACTAAAACTTACAAATGATCCCCTGCTGGCTTCCAAATCCCAGCCACAGAATCTGTGTTAAAAATCCTTTGGAAGAGCAGAAGTAGTCACTGAGGTGCAGCTGTCAATCAAAATTTTCTCACTATTATCTTTTATTCACCTCATCTGTTTGGATTTACACACTACTGTCGCTCAAACTGTATTTGACTCCAAGCTGAAACAGCATTTTGCCATAGTTGTACACTCATGCAAGTGAGTGCTGTGCACTCATTGGCACTCTTAGAAACTACAGTACAAATAAAATATCAATTGCAGGCCGCAAGAATTACCTATCTTTCCCACTCACTGGGGGCTATTATGATTTTGGGGGGCAATTATGATTTCTTAGAACAATATAAGGTACTGCCATTACTGAGGACATAAAAGTACCTTGAAGGAATTTTATAGCTTAGTTGATCAGAGTGACAGAAAGAGGATGGAAGTTATGAACGTAATGTGGTGGGTTTGGGTCCAGAAAACAAGAATTTTGGGGACTGGGGTCTTACCAATTGGACTAATGAAATGGAGGAAAACTTTGGTGTATGTCTTTTCTCAACAAGTGTATGTCAAAAGACATACACTTTGGTGTATGTCTTTTCCTCAACTTTTCACAACGCAGCTGTGAAAAAGAATGGTGAGTTCTCATGATACATTAGACCAGGTTATTTTATCACAGACCAGGTTTACTAGTACTGTCAGGGAAACCAATCATAAGACTTCATTAGAAATGTTATTTGCAGGACTAGTTATCTGTATTCGGGAAATACAGACCTAAAGGCGGGGGATATTAATTAGGGACATGCAGTAGCTAATTTATGAAAACAGATTAAAAAGATCTAGCTTTTTTAGAATTATTAAAAGAGGGTTTAGAGGGAATATAATAACTCTGAAATGCAGTCAGGGGTAAATACTCATGAGGAAGAAGAGTTTTTAAATAAAATAATTAAATCAACATAAGAGAAATTATAATAAATTGTTCATAAATACATTTAGATTGCTAGCCAGATGATATCTAACCATCCAAGAAATGAACCTCTAGTTTCCAAACAGACCAGTGGAGTAGGAACTTAAGTGTAAGATAGTGATAAGAAGGAATGATTTTAAAACTCACAAAGAGAATTCTGGGAAAAAAGAGATTAGGTTTGTGATAGGAATTATTAGGTGCCAAGGGGGTTGAAATGAGACTGAGTGCTGTCTATTTACGCTGCATATAGACTGCATTAATCTTGTGCCTTGCATCTCTGACAGTCACCTCTGGAAGCAAGGAAGAAATATTTTCATATCTTGATAAACAAGTCTTTTTTCAGGAAGGAAAATTCTCTTTTCCGTGAAGTGTTCAAAATTGGCCATAATTAGAGAAAAGGCATTGGCAGGATATTCAGATGCTTCTACTGTTCTACTGCAATTAATGTTCAGTGCCATACTACTGTAGCTTTCTCATTTACATGAGGTAAAATGACCACTTGGTTTGGCTTTAGAAGAAAAGATTTCCCTTACTTGAAATTTGATGCACTTTTGTACTATGGAGTGCGGTGCTTGCTTTCTAGGATCACTTGAGAGTTTTATTTAATTGCTTCCCTGATAATGCAGGGACTATTGGAGGTGACTATAACCTGTGTCTTTTCTGCGTCATACCATACTTGTGAATTTTGCTGAAGATCTTAATCTTCCTTTGGTCCTGGGAAGTGCGCAGAATAGATGTTATGTGGATAAATCTAAAATAAAAATCTATCACATAGTTAGGTGAGATTCTGAACAAATGGACTCAATGGCCCGAGTGGTGCCTCTCAATCCAATCTTTCTGAATCTCCCAGGTCCCAGCCCCACGACTACAAGCGTTTAATCCTTCCCCTGTGCCACCAGTTCCCCATTAATCTCACAAATTCATCACTTGTTCAAATCCCACATAATTCTCACAAATACACAGAAGTATTTAACAATCCCCATCACCATCCTTCTCTGAACTAAAGATGTGCCTTGCAACTCTCAGGAAATTAATCACTTTTCCATCAAAACAGCATTACTCCCAACAAATGCAGCATATTTTCATACCCCACATACTAATTCTCCCATGCTACTAATCTTCCTTTCAGACTCATAAATTTTCTCTCACCCTTTATTAGAATCATCACCCACCCAAACCAATCCCTGTCTAAAAGTGAGTAAAATATATCCCATTACCATCAGACAGAAAGACCTCCTGTGTCTGGTCCAAGTAGTCCTTCTAAATAAATCACTCCAGCAGAGTTCTGACTTCATGTTCTTTTTCCATGTAAAATATTTTGCATTTCTTTTAACATATTGCCAGTACTTCTTGGGGATACGTCTTTCTCATCTCTGTGCTGGGAAACAAGTCCCTTTATGATCACATGAGGAAAGCTCATTCAAAATACAGAAATACCGAATATTGAATGATGAATACTGAAATAATACTTGGTTTCAGCTGCATGACGAAAAGCAGTGAACCCAATCTGAAACTCTAAAAAAAACCTTTCCAAACTGTATTGCCATTGTTACTGGCAAACAGACAGTGGGAAAATACTGTGATTAACTTTTGAGTGAGCTCTTAGTTACCTGAAAAGACTTAACACTGAGAATTTGTGCTCAAGGAGCATTTCCTAACTACGTTTTGTAAGAAAAAATGAATGTTTATCACTAGTCTTCTTGTAAGCAATCACTTGTTTAAGATGGACTGCCAGTACACTTTCAGTTATTAAAGAGGGAATGTTTTTAATGGACACTGGGAAGAAAACTGGGCTTAAATCCCACCTTTGCCATTCCCTGTGTTACCTAGGCAACACTTATATTCTTTTTATATGCGTTTCCTCCTGTGAATGTTTTCTATAATAATACTTAACTAATTCACAAGGGCGTTGTGATGTGAGCACTAATTAATTCACACCTTCACAGCATATTTAGATAAAAGATGATATGTAAGCATTATCACCATTATTTTTAACAATATCTGTTTATGCTATGTTAAAACCTTTCAGACAGTAACCTCTGATTTTACATTTTCCTTCAGGTTTCTCAAACTGACTTATCTAAACAGTAAGTAAGAAAATACTTATGCAGAAGGGACAAGAATAAGGGTGGCTACTTTTTAAAAGCAGACGTTTTGAAAGAAACATGTAAAATTCAGCAAAGCGAGGGGACAGATAGGGGTTTCTGTCAGGCTAGGATGATAAATGAAAGGGCTCTAGTGGCCCTTCTGTTTGTTTAGACCTCTTGTTCCTGCTACAACTCTGCACAAAACTAGCATTGAAGTGCTTACTGTTAAAACATAACATAACCTGACAATGATCAGCCCAGAGGGCTTTTCCAAGAGAAGGCCATATTGTTCTGCGTGGGGAAGTGCTCTAGCATGAGATGTCCTGAGACATGAAGGAAAGCACCGAGTGCGGAAGACTTTCCAGTACATTAGTAGTATATGAAAGGAGCTGACCACTCATACATTAATATTGCCTTGTCCCGGAGACCGACATATGGGAAAGCACTGCGGAAGATTCTCTATAGACAGCTTGTTTTCTCCTTGTTTTATAACAACAGGCACAAAGTGCAAAAGATACCAGATTTAACATTACAGGGCCCGAACGCATTTTGTGTATGGTTAAGATACTTAACTTTTATATTGTGCAGATGACTGAACAATTACAGATCCCATTATTTTTTTACTATGCACTATTTGTAAAGCCACTGCAGAATGTTTACCTTGGGAACAGCTTTAACATTAAGCATTTAATATACCAACCAACCCATTTGTAGTTAAGCAGTTTTCTGCTAATGGCTCTAAGGTACTCTGTTTTCAACTCCAGAGGATTTTTAAATGTCATGAAAGAGGCTGAGTTTTATTATATATTGAAGATCTTTATTCACATCTTAGATTTCAAATAAAGTAAATCAGTCTGATACTGAGTTGAAAACAAAATAAAAATTAAAGAAAATTATCATGAAAATTAATGAAAAAGTATAAGAAGAACCTATGTTTTCAAAATCTGTGCATAGAAATTTAAGCAATGTTGCTCTGAAATTTATTTAATTTTCTTTGTTTTTATTTCTTACCTGCTGTGGCTTTTTTCTATGTAGAATATTGACGTATCAAGATGTTTCAACTTATGCAGTGTAAAGAAACAGTAAGCATTGTATAACTTGATACCTCTGTGAAAATGCATCATGTGCAAACCTCTCTAGTTTGTACAGGTGGTTTTCACGTATGCCTGAATTTCACCAAAGTTCCCACATCCCAGGGAAGATTATGCTGCAGCCAGCAGGTTTTTCACAGCTTGATCATTTGGCTGATTCATTGATTCACTGCAGCTTTTTTTTTTTTTATACCAGCTCCACTAACATGAAAGAGCTGGAAAGGGTCCTCAGAGGTAATGCCTGGCAGATAGTTGGTGTAGCTTTAGTACTTCCCCACAAAAAATGAGAGTCTCTTCTGCCTCTGAGATGAGCAAACCTACGCCAAGCTGCTTCTGACCTTTAATAGCTCAGGGTATTGTTATGCTTGAGGAACAAATGAAGTTATGCGTGAGGAACAAAAACTGAGCTGCAATGAGAGCCAGCTACCTCTGTCCCACCCAGCATGAGGCAGAAATAAATACATCTGAAATCTGACTGACATTCGCGCTCCTCAGGCCCTATGGCATGGGAGAAGACTTGACTGATATGCACATTGGAAAATGATGCAGGAAAAAAAGAAAAGCTAATCTCCAGAAGAATGCTGCAGGACAGTTTAGTGGTTCCCCCCCTTATTTTTTTAATATTGAGAAGATTGAGCTAAAGTTGAAACACCATCAGTTTTATTTTAGGGTCAATTTTCAATTGATAAACAGTAATGCCAAACTAAGTGTCACTGTTGGCCAATATGACATTGTGGAAAGTGAACATTTTTCCAGATCCACACACAATGGTTCTCAAGAAATATTTTGATGACTATAATCTTATATTTCTCTGGGAAACCAAATTAGGAGAAAAAAAAATACTACCTATCTGTAGAAATATGAAGACATCTTCTCTTATGCTGACAGTCCTCAAAAAGAATTTAAATTTTAAAGGAATCCTCACAAACAACGTAATTTTCTCCCATATAATGAATATTCCCTCTGTTATTCACTAGATCAACCCATGCAGTCAGACATACAGTGAAAGGATCCAAGGTGCAGAGAAATTAGCAATAGAAAGAAATCAGCAAATCAACCTTTCTGCATTTAATAGACTGCTGCACATTCCCTCCAGTTTCAAGCTCTGCATGAGCATATGTTTCCTCTTTTTTTTTGTTTTCTAGAAAGCACTCAAGGGGCCTCTCTGAAAGTCGCAGGGGATGACACACAAGTTGAGTTTGCCAATACTCCCCCACGCAGGTGTTTCGCTCAGTTCGTGGACACTACACTACATGAGTGATTCCTTCTGTTTACATCTATCCTACAAAAGCACAAACTCAAGGAAAGTATCTGTGCCACTGATGGTTTTCCCCAATGTCTTAGAAATGATTAAATGTTCCCATTGAAGCAGATAATGAGGAACTCTGTGGGAAAAGAGGCTTCTTTTTTTTTTTTTTTTTTGCATTTACATGCAGATTGTTTGAGATGCCAAGAATATCATTATTAATGTGCATGTAAATATTCTTGATTCACACAACATATTTCAGGCATCAGCTCTAACTCAGATGTTGAAATCATGACCAGTTATCAGCAGGTGGTGACTAAGTGATTATGTGCTAATTACAGTTCTAAATGTCATTTTATTAATTTTGGCTTGATACAAGTTAGAAGGTGTTTAGCAAACATGTCTCAGTGCTGGAGATTATAATTGAGGAATGTATCTAATTTCTAGTTCTTGGTGTCTATATTTTAAGGGTTGACTTAATAGGGAGCCTAGCATGTGCAAGCCTCACCTAGGAGTCCCCCTGCTCTTTGTGGTATATTTTCACTTGCTGTCTAAAAAGTCTGCATAGTTTCTCTTCCTTCTGCTTCACAAAAGCCACATTAAGAGTGCAAAGAAAAAAAAGTTTTACTCGGTCAAAGACCTGGCCACTGACCCTTTGGAAATGCTGCATACAAACTTAGGACGCTTGCCACAGATCTTAGAGTTAGTACTCAGCCAATTGTCTACCCGGTTTCAACTGAATGTCAAGATCCAACAGGCAATGGGGAGGAATGCCCAAAAGTGTTTTCTTGATAATTACATTGTATATAAGTAATTAAATATGTATTGTAACGTGGATAAAAACATAGGTTATTACTTGTAGGGATCCTAAACCATCGGATGCTGAGTTCCTGCACCGCTGGATATTTAATGATGTCGAGCAGAGTGGAACAGAGGCAATAGGAGGGTATGACAAACACGCACACTCCTTGGAATACACTATTTGGTGTTGATGAGGCACTTCACAGAGGTATAGGAAATGTGAACTGAGGCTTGCTGAAGTAAAATAGGAATTTGATCTCTGGCCTCCCACATAGTGGGTCTGTATTTTAACAACCAGGGTACTGTAAAGAACGGGAATGCTTCTCTCTGGGGTCCCTTGTGAGACAGAGCTCATCAGACCCAGGCATAGAAACACAGGAAAAGACGACTGAGTATTCCAGATGGTCATAATATTCTGAATCGGATGAAAAAGGTGGTTTGAACCTCAGGCATGCTAGGCCCTATTTTGCTTCATTTAAGAATAGTTTACCTTAAAGGTTCTAGGATTTGGCTCCAGGACGCTAGGATTTCAACAGCTTCCTTTTCATGCTCTTCAAGTTCAATGTGAATTCTGGAAGCAGTCTTTTGTTTGAATTGCCTTGCAAAAGTAAATTTATTCCTGAAGATAGTTTCTTTCTGCTTCTTGTTGTTTAGGAACCAAACCTGCTAACTTCCTCACCACTTTTCAGTTTATGTATGTTCTCCTTTGACATTTTTCTATTTTAGCTAGACTTAAGTGAGACTGAAAAGGCAATGTTTAAACACCTGTCTACAAGAGTCATTCTTCTTAGATTTACTAGAGAATAATCCATCAGCTCTAGTCACAAAATTCAAATCTGATCTGACCCTAACTTGTCCTTGCAGACGCACCACAACCAAAAGAGTAATCTAGAGGAGATTCTAGTATATCATGAGTGTCGTTTAAAAGCAAATAAGCATACACTTCAGAAAGTTATGGTAGACTGTAGATACAGAGCCATGCTGAAAGGAAGACAACAGAATCTTTATTGCTGAGGGCAGAACTAGAGTGAAGAACAGTTATGAAGATGTGACAGAAAACCTAGTTCGGCCTGCATTTATAAATGGATGGAAAAATCTTATCCAGGTGTCAGAAAGTGTTATGTGTTTTTGTAAACTGAATAGTTTTGAGAACGGAATAGCTCAGTTATGAGAAACATAACATTTTGCTGTTCTGATGCGTTGTGGAGGAGTCACATGTAGTAAAAGGCAGAATCTAAAAATGTATGAAGTTGTATTTTTTTATGATACAGTAATTCTCAATGAGTCACATTCAAATATGAGAAGGTGGTAATTCATATGCTGAATGGTTTAAATTTATTGTAGCCAGGAATTTTAACAGGAAATAGGAAGAAAGCAGGATTATAAAATAGGTGTTGTGGTATTAAACCTCTCACTTTAAACTTCAGGCCATAACAGGAAGAGAATACTTACAGCGGGACACTACTGGGCCGTGACTTGTATTCTCCAGTAAAGAACTAGTGTTTGGAAAGCATGTGGGTACTAAACTATTAGAATTACAATGTTGTTTCAACATAAGTTGCCCTAAGAAAATGGGAAATGGGAGTTTTACCTTCCACTTCTGACCCCAATATTTTCTTCGTCTTCATTGAACATATTTAACAACAATGCAGAGAATCAGACTGTTGAGCAAAGCTATTCAGTGGTCAAATGTATGTTGTCAGGGAGTTCATGAAAAAGTCATTAGCTCTCCTCCCCTCCTCTTTCACTGTCAGGCAGAATCATGTCATAAATATAGCCACTTGTCTAGCAGGATATCAATCTATCCAGGTATCACCCACTTCCTGTCTCTGGCCATATGTTTCTGTTATTTATGTCAAGAAAATAGCATTTACACAACCGCTGCTAGTTGTTTACAGAAGTTTAACTCCTGTGATATAGTCCCGCTTGTGTTGCATGCTTTTAGCCCATAGATAATACATGAGATTGTACATTTTAAAATATGCTACCACATGCATGATAGAATAAACACAGACCTGAACTGACAGCACCATCTGCCAAACACAGTTGATGTCAGGGGAATGGTCTCTGCGCAATATTCTGCTGCTCCCCCATGAGATAAGGCTATTTTTTCTCATGGTATAACTACACTAAATTCAACTTGTTCATTTAGTACTCAAATTGTTAAAAATCTCAGAAGCAGAAGGAACTCAGGCCTCCTAAGAAACACTGCAGAGGAATAGTGGAAACTGAACAATTCTCTCATATGTTTTTCTTGTTCTTACCACTAGTCACGTTCTTGTTTACATACTTCCACCAGAAGTAAACCTGCAAGCAATGTATACACGACACCTAGATAGTCAGTGCTCTGAAGTCATGGAAAATTCATAACATTAATCTTTAAATGGCCCATCTGAAAATTATATAGGGCAATCTGCCTTCAGATGCAGTCTAGCTGTTTGCAGTGAGACATTAGCAATAGTTGCATTTTTTTCCATATTAGAAACCCACATTATTCACAGTCCCTACCGAAACAAAAAGGGAAAGGTAATACTTAATGTATTTCCCTTTTAGTATTTTAAAAGTCATAAACATTAACCTGTTCCTTTGGACTCAGGTGTTCAGTCTCAAGATATGGCTTTATTACCAGAATGCCTCCTGCAGGTAACTGCTAGGATTAGGAGGGAAAATGCCCTTTCACATATCCTACAACAGCAGCAAACTCAAAGCTGCAAGGTCCCTGAATATATGAAATTGAAACGGAGTCTTCACCAAATGTCTCGAGGAGAATATTTCTGCCTCACAAGCACCAAACCCTTCAGTGTTAATGGGCACAAGTGGCCAATGCTGTTACTTGATGTGGCTGGCTAGAAGCTAGAAGGCTATTTCCTGGAGCTTATTGACAATGACAGTTGTCCACATCCCACACTGTGATAATCTTAAAACCTTAGTTAGAATAGCTCATAGTTGGATCTATCACAGGCCTGGATTTTGCTGTGCATCCTCCTTATGCCACCCATGTATGGGCCCATGCAGAAGTCCTGGAGACACTGGCAGTGTCAATGTCCCAATGAATACTTCCACGTACGTGCTAAATGCCCAATGCATTCTGGCTGCGTCCAGCTCAATTGGCATGCACAAGTCATGGGTGCCAGGCATGATTGGCACACTTCAGGAATGCCTGGGCAAAAACATGAGAGGCCTCTTGGCAGCCAGAGGTTCGGGCTATCCACAGAGGAACTTGGAACTCTGTTTTCAAATCTTAGGTTTGCCTGATAGGAGCCACCTCTCTCACATTGGGAGTGCTGGATTCCCTGTAGTCATGGGATTGCCGGCTTTGTTTCTGACAAGCTGTCCCATCCTGGACCTGAAGAAACACTTACTAATGAAAATCTTTTTAGAAATGTTCCAGAGGAAAGTTTTAGTTTGAATGAATCAGCTTTTTCTCACAATAAAGTTTTATTGAAGAATACCTGACCATCCTGACTTGCTGTATCCAGATTTCCATTTTGCACAGTGAAATCACATTGGTTCTGCTATTGTCAAGGCCTCTCTCGCTCCAGATGGCTGTGGAACAAGGTTTGTGCTATTCTATATTATTATTTGAGGTAACATAAATGGATTTGAATGTAATGTTTTGTTTAATTTTAGGCATTCTTTGCTATTTATTGCAAATAAATTATATATTATTATTGTATGTATATTATTACATCAATACTAAATAAATTTGTAAGGAGATAGCAAATGAAAGACATAAACAGTTTTATCGTGATTCATTCTTAGCATTTTGCTGTACTATTTGTAAAATAAGTTATCTTTTAAACATCATCCTCTAAGAAAACCCCCAAGAGACCAAGGTTTTCTTGTTTTCTTATAGATGTAATTTATTTGGAAAGAAAAAAAAAGTTGAATCAGCATGCTCTCACATTAAAAAGTTGTAAAAAAATGCATAATTTCAATTTATTAATATATTACATTTTTTGAGCATTTTGAACATAACTATATTTAAGAATTTTATACCTGAAAGATGAATTCTGCCATAATTTGGTAACACATCATCTTTGGTATCATCTGCATCATTTGGAATATGTATACAGAGGCTACTGCAGACTAGGCTAAAACAGAATATAAAATAAATTGTGACTTGCCACTGTGAGAAATCAGTCTGATGACATGGAATTATTTGGCGTATGAATTTTTAAATTAAGTAGTTTCCTGACCTATTAAATAACAGCAAGGAAGAACTGTCGAATTAGGCATTGACTTTGGAAATATTTATTAAACTATTATGCTTTTAGATTAACTAATAATACTTTCTTTAATACTAAGCCCTATTGTTGAAGAATATTTCTGGTTTTGCTCACTTGAGTGTTTTTGTAGTATAAACCATTATTAACAAGCTGGACAAGGTGTATTTCATACCTATCTAAATATTGCTCTTTGTAGAATTTTTTCCTATCAATATAAGTTTTAAAATCCCTAATTTTCTTACTACTCATGTTCTCTGTTTTACTTCCTATTAACAAATTCAAACTAGCAAGACTTATTTTCATATTTGCTGCTAATTTGTGAGAACAATAATTTTATAATTTCCAGTTTTCAGTATTTTCTTGCCTTTGCAGTGGCAAATAATTTTCTGTTTGCTTTTTTTCTCTGATATTATTTTTTATCTTTTTTTGCTTTGACATCTTAACAAGGATTGCACAGGTCTGAAAGCAAAACCAAAGTTATTTGGAACTGGCACAGTACAGGAAAACAGAGCACGTAAACAGCAAGGTTTCAAATCCTGCCACTTCTCTTGACTTGGATTTTGGTGATAATATTATTTCTGCACCAGTACAAGTGCCCTAAATTTGCAAACATATATGTGTGTGTGTGTGTGTTTGTGTGTGTGTGTGTGCATTTGCCAATCCACTAAATGATTCACCATGACATTAGCATTTTGACTCTGGAGCCGTACTGTTTGGTTTTATACTTCAGAGATGATTATGGTTAAAATAGATCTTTTAATAGGTAGCTTCATCTGAAAATTAGAGGATACTTTCTGAACAGTCCAAGTGGTGCAATGAAGGCAAAGCCAATTGTGTATAGTCTGAATTTAGTGGGTATCACCATGTTCAAAAAATATATTTTAGATATATTCACTGATATGTGATATTCCTTATGTAGGCAACACTACATATTTGAACATCAAAGTGATGTTAAACAGCTGTTATTAAGAAAGCAGTCTTCCTCCTGATTGTATTACTCCTATAGATTTTAAATAATCTGTTAAAACTAATCGGAGTTCTCCATGAATAAAAGACACAAGTTGTTATAAAACAAAGAAACAAATAAACAAACAACCAAAATCTTCTTCACAGTTTTTTTTTCAACTATATGGGTGTTTATGAATTGGGTGCCAAACAGATAAATCGGTAAGACTGCATGTCACTAGAAACAGATTTCTTAGTAGATCACAGATTCAAATACATTTTTTAAATTTAAATTAGCTAAACCCTCAAATTACTACCTACTTGAACTCAGCTGTAAACACTCTAGAATTCAAAGTGCAGTCTTACTGTGTAAAGGGAAAAAAGACTATAGCGGGGGAAAGACCAGTGACAACTTCTTCCCGTAAATTAGGATTTTAAGGAATCCAAATTTTGGAAAGTCTTATATATCATATAATATCTGGTTGCTCGCAGTTTTTTCATTTTGTATTTTCTGTCAAATATCTTTTTTTCTTTTTTTGGAGGGGGAGGGAAGGGACAGGGGCATATGGTAACGGAGATTTGATAGTTCAGGGTTGTTTTTTCTTTTGTTTTTGAAGAATCGCTTTTGTGAAAGTGGTAGCATTTTCCAGAGCAGACATTTGTGGTTTTCTATTCTTCTAGACTTTCTTTTAGTCACAGAAATTGCAGAATTTTTGAAAAGAGAGGTTGAAGGAAACCTCTCTTCCAGCCTTCTACTCTATTAGGGCCAGATTCAAATTTCAAATTGATAAGGTTGCTCAGGGTCTTGTCTGAGCCCTGGATGATCACTTCTCAGCAGCTTCTTCCGTGGTAAATTACTATCGCTGGGAAACCTTTTTCCTTGTATCTAATTGGAATTTCTTATGTTGCACACTTAAACCATTGCCTCTTGTTCTTTTCCTGTGCATCTCAGAGAAGAGTCTGTCTCTCTTAATATTTGTAATTCCTACTTAAGGAAGTGGAAGACCTCAGTTAGATCTTCCCTTATTACCATTCTCTTTTCTAGGCTAAAAAAATGCAGAGCTTATGTTTCTCCTTAAGTATCATGTTCTCCAGCCCCAGGCAACTCGATGAAGAGTTTCAAGGAAATTGTACAAGTGCACACACACATGGTCCTACTTCTTCATCCTGAATTTTCTTAACATTGGTCCAGGTTTGGAAAGATAAAAAAAGAGTAGTGAAGTAGTTGAGGTTATTTTTGCTGTACTACCCTGTCAGTTTTCCAAAGCTAAAGAACGTGGAAACCACAGAGAAATGCAAGAAAAGAGAGACAGTGAGAGACAGAGAAAGGGGGACTTTGCCTTGCTTATTTTGTAAGGCCCAGTTCTAAAAAGGGGAAAAAGAAATCAACAGGGAGAGAAAAAAAAATTCCACCTGATTTTGGATTTCCCATTTAAAAAAAAAAAAAAGTAGGTTAGATTTAAAATAACATTGGATTCTGGTGACCTGGTGTTTCTAGGGATATTTTGACTTTGTGTAACTTGCATATTAATACACAGTTGTTTCTGTGTATCTCTTCTCAGGAAATGGGCTTCATGTGTCGGCTGTCTTCCCTTTACACCTAAGATTGCCTCATTATACAAGAAGAAAAAGGGCAGAAATTGAATTGTTCAAGAAGCAGTCATAATTACTGGGTGGTTATTAGAAGGGTGGGCCACATAGGCCAACTGCTGTTGCTCCAGAACGGTCCAGTTCACTCACAAATCCCAACTGAGTTTGGGCATACAGAACTCCAAAGAGGAAAGTCACCATAGCATAGCACAGGTGGTTGGTGAAATGGAACAATAGTTGCATTTCAGCAGGCATATGAGTCTTTCCACTTTTTGTGGGGGTTTTGTGCGGTTTTTTTGGTGGTAAAACTTTGGTTTTCCCTATCTGTTTTAGTGAAACAGCACAGAAACCTAAAGCTGTATGTAGATAAAGAGCCTTATACTTACGTTATTTAGAGCCATAGCACCAAAGGCAGACATGTAAGTGAACTATTTTAACTGCAACAATTGTCTGTGAAAATGTTGGTTGCTGTGGGAACCCTGCAGAGAGATCAGAGGGTAGGATCTGATCTTGAAGTGATCAACCGTTTTGGTGGTACAGTTTACTTAGATAAAACTTTAACTGGCACTTCTGAATCCATTATTCAACTTCATTATCTGTCTACATTATTTCAGGGGATAGGAATGTCCATGTAAACAATTCTAAGTAGGCTTGTCTATTATTTTAAATAAAATATCTTTTGATAATATAACAATACATCACACCAAGTTGCTGCTGCAGAGAAAATACAGGATCATGAGCTCAGGTCAGAAATATCTCCTTGTTTGTCCATTTCTCGTGTGCTGAGAAATGCTAGGGCACTGGGGATATTTTGCTTTGTAGTTTCATTTTATTTGCAGTATTGATTTTGACAAAGATTTTCAGAAGTAGAAGCCAAAGTTGAACTCTATAAACTCTGCTTCAACCTCTAAGTAAGCACAGTGATGTTTTGAACCATGCATTTGAAATAAAAACTGTCCCGTACATCTTGTTGGGACATTACTGTACATACTGTGCAAACCTAGCAACAGCAGTGTTAGCAACCATCTTATTCGTCTTTAAAACATATAAAAAGGTGACAGTCACAGGTCTGTGCAATGCCTATAGGTGTTCTATGGAGAAAGATGAGACTCCTGGGACTCAGATAGCAAGCCAAAATTTACCCTCTACATTTCCCTTTACCTCAAGCGTTCACACTTAACACATCTTTTTCCCTGTACTTTTGCACTATAACATTAAGACAGTTGCAATTAAAACTCAGTGTTAAATTTACTTTCTAAACACCATATTCAACAGCTAGATGAACACTACTGAAATTTGCACTAATCTCTATTTCCTCTAGGAACTTGACCAGTAATGCCTAGAGAGGACTCAATGAATATTGACTAAAATAAAATAAAACTTGACATTACCTTTTTTGTTTGACTACCAATCCTCAAAGTTAAACAAAAATAAATCTTGTCAACAAAAAAAGCAAAATCAAGAATGACTCCAAGAATTATTATTTTTTTCCTGTGGTAAACAGTTTTTTTGACTTTTCAGCTTTTGCAGCCCAGTCCATTTGCTACGCTATTACTGAGTCTTACATATTCATAGATCAGGGTGATTTCTGGCACTCCCTCATTAGGAGATTTCACTGAGATTATGCTGAGTTTCCAGATTCTCCTCAAATTCCAAGAATCTCACTAATAGTTTCTACCAATCTCAGGCTAGCGGTCAATTTTAAACAGGTATCCCGCTGGCCTTTGACTCCTCCTCCTGCAGTTCTAGTTCTTCAACACCCTCTTTCCCTTCTCAGCATTAGGGAGCACCATGCATTTCACAGCAGGACCACACCGAAATGGGTGAGAAAGTAGGGTAGGCAGCCAGGAAAGGCTGAGATTCAGCAGCACTGAATATGTAGCCCTGGGCCTTATTTACTTAACTCCATTTACCCTTTTCTGAATACTCAATTATTAATTTCCTTGTGGACTTTCCTTTCATGATTTTGGTCCCTCGATGTCAGCGTGAATAATTACACTGAAAGCTGTTCACAACCTCAGTCTCTTCATGATGCAACACAACTAGAAGAGAAAACCTGAGAAACTCCAACACTGGAAAGTTGCGAAGAGATGTTCAGAAGCACGTTTCTTATCTAACGTATATTTTCACAGAGATCACAAAAAGTATATTTTTGTGGTAGACTACCAAGTCTGGCAAATTTCAGCTCCAAATATTTCTAGATTAAAGTTTATCTGAAAAAATAAAATAAAATCAGCTTCTTGCAGATTCATGGCACAGAAAAATGCTACCCCATCAATTAGAAGAAGGCAATATCCCAAGTGACTAAACCCAAGATTTTAAAAGTAGAAGTGTCCAGCAACATGAATAAAATGTCATTTGTTGATGACATCTGGAAATATGCTTGTCTTCCTCCCCTTCATCACCTGCCAAGAAAAAAAACCCACGTTGTCCCTAAACATAGTTTCAGGATTACCTTTTTTTTTTGTTTTCTTTTTTGAGGGCGGGGGTAGGAGGCTTAAATAGCAGGTTTAAATCCTACCAACCTTTAAAGATTTTTATCAGCTGCAAGGATGGAAACAAAAAAGACTATACTAGGGAGTTCTGTTGGTTTCGCTAAGTACATATGAGAAAAGGCTGCCAAAAGCAGTTAAGATTTCACTCCTTTGTGGATGACAAGTATCCTTGCACATGACTTGTCTACACACCATATCTGACCAGCATCTCATTGATTTGACCACACAATTTGTCCCTCCTCCTCTAAGTTTTTCCTTGTCTACCTCTATGTTCAGGAGAACAAGCAAAGGTGGCAGGAGGATGTTTGGATGAACAAGGGTCTCCCAAAAAAAACTCAGACAGAAAAGGAAGGATACAAGATGGAAGCAGGATCAGGTCATCCAGTAGAAGTATAGAGAGGAGTCCAAGCATGCAGGGATGGGGTTAGAAAAGCCAAAGCCTGACTGGAATTGAATTTGGAGAGATCGTGAAAGGCAACGAGAAGGGCTTCCACAGGTCCATCACTAACAAAAGGAAGACTGAGGCAAATAAAGCCTGGGTGAGGTTCCTACTCTAATCAACTGAGAGAGACAGGGATGTCAGAAATTGAGTCATTCCACCAGTTTTAGACATCTGCCTCAGAATGGAATAAATCACCTTCTATTTATAACTTTCTCTTCATACTTGAAAAGCGAGTCTAGAAAAATGGTTAAGATTATATGCACTGCTTTTACATGACTAAAAATAGGTGAAATTAATTCCAAATTGAGTGTTTACAATAGTTCAACCCGATTTATTTTTGCAGTTTTGTGTTTGTTTTATTTTTCATTAAAATGAACCAAATTTCAGCAATGTCTGAGAGAGCAACATCTGCTCATAACATTTATCTACTTATTGATCCATCCAAGTTATTGATTTATGGTTTGAATACTACAAATAGAAGTCATAAATTAATCATAGAAAGTAAATTCTGAACATGTTCTTTAATTCATCCTTATTAAGGTCTTTCTCAAGTAATGCCTATTTAAAAGGGGTTCCCCCCCCTTATTTAAGACTTTCTTCTTAATAGATAGGCATAAAAAAATGAGTTTAATTTTGCTTTCTAAAAAAAACATTATAAAATGAGCATTAATGGAAATAATACACACTGAATACAAAAGAATTTTAGTACAGTTTTCAGTATTGTATTTCATTAAATCTTGATTGAAAAAAATAATATGAACCAGGCCAGGGAAGAGCACTTTTGAAAAATTTGGTCATAAAAAAAGACAAATGACAAAAACTAGTGTACCTTTCTGGAGAAGTGTTTGAGAAGGATGCAATAGCAATTTGTGTAAACTTATTTAACTCCTTCAATAAGGATCTGAAAGAGGCAGGAGGTAAAACTAATGAAATGCATTGACACAACTAAATCCTGAGGACTGCCAAAACCCAGACAAGGATGCTAACAGAAGTTTAAAACATGGTTAGAGAATATCAAACCAAAATGTTATCCATACAGTATTATCTAAGCCCATGGTATGAGAATAAAGTACTCTTAAGAAGAAATGAAGGAACTGATTGCATAACTAAAGAAATCGGTGAAGGACTAATCTACAGTACAGTCAACAACATAACACTGCAAGACTGCAAAATTGGTTGAACAGTGACACGGGACCACATTTGAGTCTATCTATGGAAATGTACTGTCCATTCTTGGCTCTTGCTAAATTCTTGGCCATGAGGATATTTTGCAGCAGTAGGTTTCACAGGCAATCTGTGAACTCAATGGAGACCTTTTTTGTTTTAAATTAGCTGCTTTATAATTTCATGAAATACCTGATTTTCATTTTGAGAATAGCTAACTAGATCTTTCTAATAATTCTTCAAATGATCTCTTTTTGACTGAGATGATATTCAGTAGTTCGTGGTGTGCTTATTTTCGGAAAAGAAATTGATGATACAAAATAGTTATACTTTTAGTGAAGCTCTTTCTGTTTACAAAGGAAATGAACAGTCTTTATTTTCCCAGAATATGGAAGAATTCAAGGAAAAAAAAAGAGGTGAAACAAGGCTTATGAGACAAATTCACTGAATAAGCTGATAGTGTCACCAGAAAAAAATAATCAACTGTTCCATTAGTACATTCAAGCAAATCACTGAAGAACCCATCTCCCATCCCAATATCTATAGTGTCAGACACTTCGACAGGAAAGTGAAACAAACATACAATCTCTCTTTCCCTCAGACTCCTGCTATGATTACTGTTGAAAATACAGCATTTCTGAATTATATATTAACAGTGGGATACTGTTAATATACAGAAGGGAACTATAAGAACATAAGATAAATGATCAAAGGAAACAACAAGTTGATCTATTACAAAAAAAACCCAAACAACAAGCCAGAGATGTTAAAGTGATGTTTAAGCAATAGCAAAAGAGAAACTTACTCATAACAGTAGTTACATGACAAAACTCCTGTGATTCTCTTAAGAAGAAATCTTCATGCTGCTTTCTTTTTTCTGTCCTGACATAGTTTCAAAGTACCAAAAAGCTAAACAAAATATCATATTGTGACTTATTTCATTGATGATATATAAAGATTGAAATTATCATAGAATCATAGAATTGCCTAGGTTGTAAGGGTCCTTTTGGATGATCTAGTCCAAACGTGATGCACATCAACAACACATGGGACATGTCTGGGAGGAAGAACTTGGGAGAGAAGCCTTGAATGTAAGATAGTGGCCTTTATTCCTCCCCTTCCTGCAGCTTACCTCATCCTGATAGCCAGAAACCTTCCTTTTTCTACCTTCCTTTCTCTACCACACTACAAACATTGTTTCCTTCCTGCCTTCAGACCAGATCCTCCTTGCCTTCCTGTGTCTGGGAAGTCTCTGAAAAAGGAAGAAATATAGGGAAGTGACAAATGATGGGCCAAGTCCTGGGACAAATGTCTTGGGCATCCTATGTTATACTGGTACAGAGGTTGCAATGATAATATAACAAACATGGATGCAGGTTGGACTTGGTTATTGACACCTTATGGTGTCAATTTGCTCTCCAGAGTCCCTTCCAGCAAACACACAGCCTGACCCTTCCCCCTTTCTTAGGCCTTGCTGATGGACTGTATGCAGTAGCCTCCTTTACTTACAGAAGACATTCAGTTTACCTAATATTTTTCAATGTCTGTGGTAATTGGAAGAGCAAACTGAGACACTACTACGATCAAAGATCAAAGGTGCTGAATAGACACCAGAATTCGAGTTGCATGGGGCGACTTTTGCACCAGCCGTCCAGGATTTGCCTGCCTTTTTCCATCATGTGTTTCTACGCAAACATTTAGGGGACAACATACCTCCATTATGAAATAAGACATTTTACAATAGGAAAGGGCGCACACTACTACTTGCTTCAAAACTCTCTTTCACAGAATTTATGACAGTTTGGGCTAATGTTACACAAAGACTATCAGACCCCATTCTTCCCCAGAAAATTTACAACAGCTTTTACAGTTGACTTAAAAAGACGCGTGTTAGGAGAGAGCCACAGTCCTGACACTTCCTGCTTTGAAATCTCAGAGAAATTTTTTAAAACTGAACATTCAAATCAGGTGGTGGTATAAAAAGCGAATTCTCTAGACCTAAGTGGGGCAGAGCTGGCGGAGAAGATAACCGCCTTTTGAATGGAGCTCATTCTCCAAATCAGCCTCTGGAGTCTAGATCTTCACAGAATTTGGAGGCTTACTTTGTCCCATCCCTTCTCTCTGTCCCAAGGGCTGAGATCATCCTTTGTGGAGCTTGTGCCCCTGAAATAATGTTTTCAAATGTCTATTAACATTTTTTCCTAACTTTTGAGAAAGTTATAATGACTCACAAATTGCATGGGGGACACTAAAATATGCTCAGCATTAGGGAAAAACTTAGATGCTGAAAAAGGTATGTAGGCATTCAGGCTTTTCTTGGCAAAAAATGTTTAGCTATCAAGTTATTTTGCACTGAGTAACTAGTGATAATATTAGATATTCTTAACAAAGTCCCTGTGTAAAAGATACATAAAAACAGACATTAAAAAAAACCCATGAGAAATTATTATGTGCATTTTCTGCTTACAACTTCACAGAGTAAATAATCTAAGAAAATGAACTGTGATTATTTAGACAAAACAAATGCCTTATGTACTACCAAGCCACAAATGTACTACGATTCATCACTTAGAGGTTTATGAGCTACTCGTGTTTAGATGGATCAGCCAATCTTTCTCTGATCAATCTATATGTGCATCTGCAACAAGATCTATTGTGTGAACCTATACAGCATTGTACTGTTGTTTGTATTATATATTATTTGTTCTGCATATTGCGTTTTACCTCACAGTCACTATTGGAAATTTCTGATGTCAGAACGATGCCTGATCTCCACACCGAAATGTTCATTATGTTAGATGCAGAGATTGTATTTATGGTTATAGCTCCAAGGTAGTATTTTTTTCCTGTTTTCTTGCACGTTTATTTAATTGCGATATAGTTATAAAATGGCTATGTTATTAATGTACTGATTTAATTAGAAGCTCTGATTATTGTTTTTTTGCCCCCACTCAAATAGTAAAACTGAGTGATTTTCATATATGGTTTATACTGGCTCTGAAGACTTTAAATACATTTACTGGCAAGCTACTGTAGTAGACACATGGGGAGGGGGGTGTCAGCTTTTAATTGTAACTGTCTTGCAGAGTGGTGTTGTTTTAATATCCTGTATAGATTTTTATGTAATACACTTACTTGCAGGCAGCCTGAAGCAAGAATCAATTCTGTGAAGGATTCTTCTTTTGTTAAAAGCCAATCTTGTTTTAATGATGCATGAAGAAATATTCGAGCATTGACATTTTTCTGTCAGGTTTCTTTTGAAAAATCAATTAAGATAATACTGCTTTGACCTAGTTATCTAGTTAATGCTTATTAGGAATGTAATATGATTTACTGTCAGCATAATAATTTTTGTATCTTATCCCATTAGCTTGTGCATATTTCAAAGTGTATTACACAATGGTCACTTCTTAAAATGTAATGTAGCAGAATACATTAATTAGATTGACTGGGATCATTAGACAGAAACTCTCCCATTGGCTCTTTGTATCAAATTTGTATATCATCCCTATCAAGTTAATTCATTGTTTACTTGTCTGAAAAGTGTTTCTGAGTAACTGTGATATATGAAAAGTTTTTTTTAATTGGACAGAAATTCTTTGCTTCAAGTCTACAAATTTTTTATATTTAGCTCTTTCTGGGCTAAGCACAAGTGATCACCAAATAAATAAATCTAAAAAACCAAGTTTTTTTGAAATCTGGTAGGTCACAAAAGAATGCAGGTAGATACATGAGAGGACTGTCATAGGAGCACCGCAACCCCAGTGAAGAACTTGATTTGGTAGGTGTTCAAAATTAAAATGATTGCTCTATTTATTTTTTGCATTTCAGCTGCTTAGTGTTAATGGAAAGGTCAATAAAGGAGTTGCCTCACTGTGGCATTAGTGAGGAACTATTGATTCCTATCCATTTAGTGGTCAGTGTTAACCAAGAACCGAACTCTTTTAACCTCGTTAAGCAGAACAGAAATTAAATCTTCCCATCACTTTCAGAGCAGTGGTCTATCTCAGAAAAATACTGCAGTTAGACATTTTTGCGAAGTTTAGCTGCTTCCACCGTGCTAATGGCCTGTGTGAAGTTAAGAGTGGGAAGGAAGGATGACTGACTGTTTTGTAGATCTCAGTGAAAGCAATACCTTAGTGTGGCAAGAGGCAGTAATGATCTTTCTCATATCATGAAAGGGTCTTTCTTTTAGTCCAGAGTAAGCATTTATTTGTCAGGTAACTTCAAGTGCAGAACATTAATGGTCTATACACCTGCATTATCACCATTATGTGTTTTTCTTCTGGCAAAGATTCCCCTTGATTTCATGTGACTGACTCAGTTTTAATTTGATTTTCCTGCTAGAAACACATGCCCTAGTAATGAAGACAATATCTCCGTTAAGAAATACAGAAAACAATAGATATTCAGTTTCTTAAAACATCATTTCTGCAAACAGTGGATACATTCAATGAAAAAACCCACACCTTTTACAAATACATGTATATTTGAAAGCAAGGGAGCTATTTCAAACCAGTTAACCAAAAAAACAACTGAAGTGCCATACATTATTACTGGAAAGAAAATGATATAATAAGGTCTATTTTTTTTCTTCTTTTCTTAAAATAAAAAACAAAACTCGCCTATACATTTGGCCTCTTATTGATTTCCTGAATTTCATATTATTTCTCTACATTCTCTTTCCACTGAGTCAGAGTAGCCGAGGCCACCGTATTGCTGTCATACATCATTTGAAATGCACTATTGTAACATTTGCACTCTAACAAAAGGCACCACGTTGCACAGATTGACATGATGAATATGTGCTGAAAGTTTCTAGGAGAATTTGATCTCCTTTCTTCTAACATTTATATGAAATAGAAGAGAATACAAATGAAGAAATGCTTTCTCCATATGTGGATTTCCCTAATTTAACTTAGACTTGTATGCATTTAAGGTAGTTGTAGAAATCAGCAAATCTTTTTTCTACATGTCATTAGAAATTTCAACAGTCTGGAAGAGTTTAGACAGCTTAATATACATAGTTTGTCTTAAGCTTGTGAATATCTTTCTGTGAATAAGATGGCATCTTGAAATCCTTAAGCGATGGTGATAATGGTAAGATGGGTCCTGACTTTTCTTGGATAAATGGAGGGTGTGCAATAAATAAATAAATAAATAAAAATGAGTCAGGATACAGGATTTTAAGATTGGCATTGTTTACAATCCACAAAGGAAGCAGGGAGAAAAGAACATCCCGATGCTATCAGTTACTCTTATTTGCATGTAAACTCTGATATTAGGATTCATTTTTGAGCATGTCACTTTTTAGCTCCTAATTAATTGCAATGACAGCACTGTGTGCGTCTGTTTATAGGAAAGATGCTGTTGTGGCTGAGGTTTTAATTATATTAAATATTAATCATGGATTGAAATTGGAAACCTTAAATTATTGTTTAATGATCAATGATCAAACGCATAATCAAGATAAAGAAAATTAGGATGGCAGACAGCAACATCACAATTTGAATTTTACATTATTAGTCTTCTGCCTAACTAGGCACTTTTCTTGAGTATCTGAACTGTTTTGCCTTTTAACTGTGCTTGCAGTTGCTATAGTGATGGCATAATTTCGTAATGGTCTAAAAATGACACTGGCATAGATACTGACAGATAGGAATTAATTCACTAACAAGTAATTATGTAGCGAAATGTTGACTGCCATGCAGAAGGTGCACTGTGACACATTTACTGTTTTTCAGGGATGGCAGTAACATTAGCGTTGGTCATTAGTGGTAGACATCTCCGTACAGTGTTGGATACAGACTTATATGCAGACCTATTTAGTTACCTGTGTGACAGCCTTGTTCAGGACACCAGAAACAGCTGTCCTAGCCTGTATGAGCCAAAATAATTAGGCCTGTCATCTTCTCGCTCTGATTTCCCCTTCAACCTGCTCCACAAAATGCAAATATTTTGCTTTCATTGTCACATTCACCTTGACATGGATATTGCTTTGGCGCATAACTGGATGAGATGACTCAGAATTTGCATTGTTCATTCTAATAAATTTGCTTCCCCTCTACCGCATGGCAGGACCCATCAGATAAAGTCTCCCAGAGTGTCATCAATCAACACCGCTGACAGACGGCTTTTGCCTTCATTTGTTACATACGAGAACATGCTTAATTATTTGTCCTGTAATTAGTTGGGAAAATGTCAGGAAATGTCAACTCTCTGTTCACTCTGGAAGGGCTCTGCTTGAAAGCCACAATGACTGAAGTGTCATTAATGCTGCCTAACAAGACGAGGATCAGCTGGGGAAAAGTGAAAGCTTCTAAAAAAGTAATCATGGCGAGTTAAGGAAAACTGCAAATCAGCGCCAATAATAAGATGTGAATCCTATTAGCAAACACTTATATTTTTCATCTGTTACTCCTCACAATAAAAATACGGGAGAAAAAACTCAAGGAACAAATACGGAGGGCTCATATAATTTCTGTCACATATTCATTGGCATTTCCTAAGCCAATCATGCTAATGCATTACTGTAGGTAGTATCTAATATTTAATTTTCAGATTTGAGGCACATTTTTACATTCACGCAGCAGTATAATATGCAATGGATATGTGAAGGTAAATATTATTTTTACATTAATCAAGGAGTGTAAGATTAATTGAATGTGAAAATTTGTTTTCTGAATTTTAAACTGATAAGGAGAGTAGGCATTAGCTTTAATTTTAGGAACAGAAGTAAAAAGGAATGAGCACAATCTGTTTATCAAATATATACAGTTGCATGCAATAGGCAGCCGAATAGATTTCTTGAAATTACATGGACATGTAGGAAAGATCGACTCTCCTTTCTGTGGTGGAATACAAAGACAACCTCCTGTATTTTGTATTAAAAAATAAAAAATAAAAAGGAAAGAAAGAGGAAACCATATCAGTGAGACTAAATAACTACACTCCTTTCTCCTTATCTGTATTTTGGAAAAGGAGAAGCATTGGGTTTAATTTCGCAGTGAGAGGTTATAGAACTACAGGATTGAAACAGATGAGGATTAGATAAACAATGTAGCTAAAAATTGTTTTTATGTTTACTAGGGCCATTTGATATTTTAGTAATTATTTGTAATCAGCAGTTCTGTTTTCATATTTCCTGTATGAAATCATACGGTATACATTTTTAATGCCTCATCTTCTTCCTTTTTTTTCTTACATTATTGCGAAAGTGTATAATCATGTGGGAATACTTTCTTACTTAATTACTTACATTATTTCATCCCTCGTTGCGATTAAGCAAATTATTGCTTGGTCTCTTTAGAAAGGATAATTAAGATAGTGTTCTGGTGTTTTACAATTTACTCGTTGTCACAGGTATGGCTAAGCTAATTATCAAATGGTTAAAAATTTATTCTGGGAAGAATATTACAAGTGTACCATGTGGGCAAATTGCTTCCAAGGCTAATTCAATTATAGATGCACTGTACCTATTGTGTCTGTATGATATTTGTCTTGGAAGGTAGAGAGCATGGGAACGAAAGCTCAAGTTTATTAGTATAGTGCCTGGTTTTGTATACTAGATTTTAGAAAAAGTCAACATGGTGTCTGAGAGAAGGAAAAGAAAGAAGAAACACTTGGTTAATTCTTTTATTAAAAAAAAAAAAGTCATAACAAATGAATGCGGCAGAGCAAACAGAGGCTGCAGTGTGAACTGTATAAAATCTAGATGCTGCTCATTCCTGATATTCTGATTCCAGTCAGAATAAAAACACCGATAAAATTATTCTGACAAGCTGCTCTCTCAGCCCTGAGTGGACTTCCATCTTCATCCCCTAAACCAACTCACAATTCAAAATAATAAGGCACTATTACCAGTTTTCCTGGGGAAAACCCCTCAGGATTGACAGGTTATGAAGATTTAGTAACCCTTTTATCCTATAAGAAAGATGGTCTGTTCAAACAAGGGTGCTACTGTGCTTTCAAAAGTAGAGGGGGTGGCCACTATTGGAAAGGTTTTGAAAACGCTCCCTAATCAACCAAACGGAATAAAAAGCTGCTGTTATTTCATGTATCAGCACACCATTTCTGAAAGAATTGGTTGCATTTAATGCAGGGCACAGGGAGGATTTTTAAATATCTTAATGTATTCGTCTTTTTGCATTCTTAGTGTTAAGTCCTAGATGCAAAAGGAAGGGCTAGGGCAACCCCAGCTATGATTATACCTGCTGTGCATACGTGCTATTAACAGATGCCTTCTTGTAGTAATTTACTTTGAGGTCAGTCTTGACACTTTCCACTCTAAAATGAAAAGCAGTCT